>NC_090265.1:207329643-207594643 GCF_040414725.1 Anabrus simplex
CATAATAATAATAATAATAATAATAATAATAATAATAATAATAATAATAATAATAATAATAATAATAATAAAATACAGATAAAATCATACAATAATAAAAATACAGATATCATCTTGTAACGGGATTTGAACCGTTACAATTCGCCTCCCTCATAAATAAATCGAAGAACAAAGAATCGATTGATTTATGAACAACATAATATAAATATAACACTGACACAGAAAACACTTTAAATGAGTATACAACAATAATTTTCTTTTTCAGCATCCATACATTTTATAATACATCACATATATGAGAATTCTTCTCGCACATTGTCATCGTAGATAACTGTCCAGTGTCCCATTCTCATACAGTACACAAGAGCATAGCCCTTAATTTAACACACACAAATAATTTTAAATGATTACACTACATTCTTCTTTTTTTTTAACATATCAAAACTTTTTGTGAAATATCACTTATATGAGAACTTTTCTCGCATATTGTTATCGTAGATAACTGTCCAATGTCCTGTTCTCCGCCTTTTTGTCACACAGTACATGACAATGTAGCACTTATTCTTCCAATACACCAATACGACACTTGGTTCACACGCAAATCGTAGATGTTAGTTATTTTGCCAGTTTCTCACAGAATTATTCATCTTACTCTTATTTCAACACATCTCACGTGAAATACTTCTTTAAGTTCTTAATGTTGTAAGTACCAACAATCTTCCCTTCCTGATCTTTTAAGGAATATGCACACTTCCCGATACGGCTCACAATAGTGAAATACCCCTGATACAAAAGAAAGAATTTAGACATATTTCCCGCCTCTGCAGATGATGGGAATGGAACTCTAAGTAGCACCTTGTCACCCAAACTGAATTCGTCCAATTTTTCCCTTTTCTGCTGGCGAATGCGTTTATTGCCTGCTTTGATTAAATTTTCCCTAGCCAGCTGGATATAATAATCCTTAGATTTTCCCTCTCCCAAGTCTAAGCCTAGCATACTTGCAATATGATCGGTTGGCTTCCTACCAAAATGAATTTCATACGGCGTACATCCCGTAGACTCGTGTAACGTAGTGTTACACCATCGTTCTACATCACCCAGTCGTGAAAACCACGAACTGTGCTTATCATGTACGTATGCTCTGAATATTCTCCCGATCTCTCTCATGACCCGCTCGACCATATTACCTTGTGGGTATCGAATAGACGAATATATGGCCTTAACACCCAGTTCATTCAACTTGGTAGTCCATATCTTTGAACTGAACTGACTGCCGTGATCTGATAATATTCTTAGTGGACATCCAAACTCAGGAATATATCTGTCAATAACCTGCTTTAGGCAACCCCTTCCCGTAGCTTTTCTCAGGGGATACATTTTGACATATTTGCTGAAGGCATCAATCAAAACGAACACATACCGGTATCCATACCGAGATTTTACTAGTTGCCCGAACAGATCTACGCATATAAGTTGGCCTGGCTTGTCTACAATGACTGCTTGCCGTGGACCCTCTAACGTCCTGTTAGGATGCTTACTACGTTGACATAGATCACAGGTCGCAAGTAATTTCCTAATACTCCTTCCCATATTCTTCCACACAAAATTCCCTTGAATAGCATAAAGAACCTTGTTTGCCCCAAAATGACCGAGTTCTTTGTGATAATACCAAATCATGTCTTCCTGTAATGCCTTTGGTACACAAACTTTAAATTCTCCAGAATGACACTTCCTTGACAGGAAACCACTACTTAGTTTATATTCATGTTTACCTTTCTTCACAAGAACATCTGCCTCCTTATCTCTTAACCAGGTCAGGATAACATTCATCTCATCGTCCCTCTCCTGTTCCACCATGAGATGACGTAATCGATCTCGTTCTGTCATGTTGTCCGTCACATTACCCACACATACCAGTATTCCTTCTCGTATATCTACATACCTTGACTCAGTATCGCCTGATAAATTCCTACTGAGGAAATCGGCTAAGACATTATCTTTACCTTTAATATGTCTAATAGTGAAGTCATATCACTGATAGCTAAAATCCACCTTGTCATTCTATTACTTGTTAACTTACATGTTTTAATAAATACTAATGCCTGATGATCTGTCCATATCTCAAACTTATTCCCTAATACATACATCCTAAATTTGCTTAATGAATAGATAATAGCCAAGAACTCAATTTCCGTGATGGTATACCTTTACCAGAACACACGTTATCAACACTTACCTCAGACCCTTCATAATTCACACATACTTGTTTGCTAGTTTTCCCCCAGGACAAACACACACTACCCGAATCAAAGTCTAATCTAGCTCCATGATTTGTAAGCCAGTTAGCTCCTAAAATAACTGAATACACCAGATTTGGCACAACAAGGCATGGTTGAAAGTTACATTCATTTTCAATCGTAATTGGTACCGCTATCATTTTATTTACTCTCTGTGACTTGCTACCCACCGCTGTTATAATGAAGGTTTGCCTCACAGGAATCTCTGTTATATTCTGACTTTCTTTCAGAATTTCCTCGTAAAGCTTGGAGCTAATACATGACCTTTCACTACCAGAGTCTAATAATACCTTCACTTTTCTTCTCCATATAATAATTTCTATCGTCGGAGTCACTACCTCACTACTTATATCCTCAGTATTATAACTACTTACATCGCTTAACAAATCACTCCTTATATCTAAATTAATACTACTATTTCTTACTTTATTACCTATGACTACGTCATCACTTAAAACATTTGACTTATCACTACTTAGGTCACAATCACGTTGTTCTCTTAAATCTACTTTTACTACACAATTATCTACACTACCTACCTGTTTTTGACAACTTTTACCTTCGGACTGTTCACGTGACCTGTTTATGCAGTCCGCTGAGAGTTTAAAGTGCGCTGGCTCAATGATGGATCCTGAATAGCACTACCTCACTACCTCACTACTTATATCCTCAGTATTATAACTACTTACATCGCTTAACAAATCACTCCTTATATCTAAATTAATACTACTATTCCTTACTTTATTACCTATGACTACGTCATCACTTAAAACATTTGACTTATCACTACTTAGGTCACAATCACGTTGTTCTCTTAAATCTACTTTTACTACACAATTATCTACACTACCTACCTGTTTTTGACAACTTTTACCTTCGGACTGTTCACGTGACCTGTTTATGCAGTCCGCTGAGAGTTTAAAGTGCGCTGGCTCAATGATGGATCCTGAATAGCACTCGTGTTAGGCCTATTTTCATCTCTATGACTCAAATCCCCACGCCTCCCATTGTCGGATTGTCTCGGGTAACTCTGCTGACCTCTATCACTATTAAAATTCCTATTAGCCCTCGTCTGATCATAATTGTTTACTCTCCTCTGATAATTATCTGACCTGTTTCCCGCTCCCTCTACATTTCTACTTTGTGGTCGATTGCCACCTATGCTACTATTCAGAGCCTCAAAACTATCTAGCAATACCTCCATTTCTTTGATAGTACTGACTTTCTGCATACACGCAGCTTCCCTAATCCTATCAGAATAATGTTTTAACATAATCCTTACGATATCGACTTCTGAACCAATACTATTAAGATTTTTCCAGATAAGCACGTGTGCCAGAAAGTATTCTGTCATAGACACCCCCTCCTGTTGTCTATATTTACCAAACATAATCCGTTCGCTTTAATTGTGCATACTCTTCCCAGAATGAACCTATGATATGCTGTCATTCAGACCAAGTTCTGAATTTATTCGAGTCCCACGTTGCGTCGACACATTGTAAGTTTCCTGACTCGCTGCCTAACTTTACAAACATATTAAACTGCATTTAAAATGGGAAATCTGAAAATTAACATTCATTAAATAAAATACACACTCGTCGAACCTTGTACTCACACTTACTTGTTACCTGCTTACTTACACATACGTTATTTGAAGGGCGCCAGCTGTCACTCAGTACAGCAATAATAGAATGAGACTCTTGACCATCTCTAGGGTGTGGGGTAATAAGCTTACTTTTGACAACATACCATATAAGTTCTGGGAAAAGGAGATTGGCGTTCGGTTTCCCCATTAATTTTGAGGTTAAGATATTTTACTGTCAATGAAATGAAACTCTGAATTCGTTTGATAGAACAATATATATTCTTTAAATAATATATCAAAAAATAGTGAGTCTTGTTGCGATAAAACAGATGAGAATATGAAATTATGACATTGCAACTGACAGAAACTAGGCATGAATTTGAATTCTTCTTGACCGGACATTTAACAATTTATACGAAATATTTCCCTCACTGATTCACTTGACTGTACCTTTAACACTTTGAGTGTAATTACGACGTAATCCATTGCTCTGGTGTTTACTGTAGATGTGTCACGCCTAACGTGGTGATACATCCTTGAGACTGCTTCTTCTCCATATCATCTGACTTCTTTGTAAGTCAATATGGTATGACCTCTTGGTAGGTCCAGGGTTGCCCTCTCTGACTCCTTGGTAAGCCTTGCGTCCGCGTCTTCCACTAAGTGACGGACCAACCATTTGGTCTCACTCTCTCAATGACCAATAATGGCTCACTGAGTCTTCACCATCTCTCGTTCACACTGGTTGGCTGACCACTTAAGGCCTCTTGATCTAGTAGACTACTTCACTGTACTGCATCCGTATAAGTAATGACTGACGCTACAATATGGAGCTACCTTTTATAGACGTTGGTTGACACAGCTACGTAATCTCCAGAAATAACCATGACATATTCCCACCTACGCGACAGATATTACATACAGTGGTGAAATAGCCCCGCGGCGACTAACTCTGAGCGCATATTCTAAATGAATACAATGACGTAGCCATGTCTTGGCGATGACTTGGCAGAATCGCCATATCTTGCACAAGGTACCAACGTCACATCCCATCTCTGATATATACAACAATTCTCACTGTACAGGTATTGAGTGTTATACTACACATACGTATATATGTATACATCTAAGTGCAATCTTGCAAGCAACAGGCAATTGCAAAATTGAATAAAACGGATAATTACAATAATAGTACAATATCACAGATAACATAATAATAATACTGACATAATAATAATAATAATAATAATAATAATAATAATAATAATAATAATAATAATAATAATAATAATAATAATAATAATAATAATAATAATAAAATACAGATAAAATCATACAATAATAAAAATACAGATATCATCTTGTAACGGGATTTGAACCGTTACAGTATGTTATGCTTTTTATAGCAACGCCAGGTGTTGACCGTTCTATTGGCTGCTAACGGCTGTAAGACACGAGAGAACGTCAAAATATTCTTAGAAACGAGTTCATTTACGGGTTGGTAAACACGTGATCAGCATTTTAAATGTCTTATTATGTCTGAGTCAGACTCCAACTCGTATTTACGAGTATCAAAGTATAATTCATCGTGAACGTCTCAAATTTAGGCATAATACAGTTCCTTGTCCGAAGTTGAGCGAAATTCTCCATTTTTCTCAGGATGCATTTTGTATCTCTGACCACTGACGTGGCGCTCTGATGTTGATGATACCTCCCTTAATATCTGCTCTATCGAAAATAGTAAAATGGCTCTTAATTTTTCCCGTTGCCCACCATGAAGTGACCTGCACGACATGTACCACGGGACTTCCACTAAAAATCCAAAATTTCGTAATCATCTGCGTTATTATCCGTCGTACGATAAATACGTACGTGGCATAAAGGACCGGAAATAATATATTCTTAAACATTTGTTACATATTGTACAGTCTTTTTATAGACTTAATGTTAACGAAAATATTTACTTAAAATACCAACTCCATGTGATTACCATGACATAATATGCACCCGATAACACAATCCTGAGTGAGTAGAATCCAAATAGGTAATTTTGTTCAAATAAGTCTATAAGTTTTCCACAGACAGACAGACAGACAGACAGACAGACAGACAGACAGACAGACAGACAGACAGACAGACAGACAGACAGACAGACAGACAGACAGACAGACAGACAGACAGACAGACAGACAGACAGACAGACAGACAGACAGACATCAAATGGGAACGTTCTACCTCATGGAAATATGATGCATCCTCCCATTTTCTCCTGTTATGGATCATTCAAAAGACTGTACGTCTGCGAGGGTATCCGTCCATGCCTGCAGAGCATGAAGCCCATAAAAATAGTAATGTTCTCCATCATTTGAAGAGCAAGCGAAATTATGTAAGTTACATAACAAATATTATTTAAAATAAGGAGGCGTTCTACATATAGTCTACAGATTTTTACATATAATAAATAGCGTGAGAGAAAATTGAAGAAAAGAAAACTCTTCTGGTCTTCCTACAAACTCCCAGTCTGTTCAGTGATTTTTAAATGATATGCAGACCGAAACTTGCTCCTTGATGAGTAGAACATAGAAAGGACATTTAGTCGAGATATAACCACTAGAGTAAGAGAAAATTGAACAAAACTCTTCTGGTCTTCCAGTAAAACCCCTCTCTATTCAGTGATTTTTAAAATATATGCCTACTGAAACCTGCTCCTGGATGAGTAGACTCTAAATATGAAGTTTGGTGGAGATATAATCAATAGTGTACGAGGAAATGGAAAGAAATATATTTTATTCTTCATATAAACTCGCGGTCTATTCAGTAATTTTTCAGTTATACATGCATATAGAAATCTGCTTCGGGATTAGTAGACTCTAAATATGAAGTTTGGTTGAGATCTATTCAGCCACTTACCCGTGATGGTGGAACGGACAAACAGGAGAATCGACACGAAAGCTAAAATCTACTGGTACGACCTTGAATTGACCTGAAACGGACAAATATATCAAAATTTTTCGAATAAAATGACATTACAGAAAACGGACACGGATACTTTTTGAATGTTTACCTTCACCATTTGTATTACAAGTTAGTTGTGTGTGAAGTGAAATTTCATAGAATTCCTTTGTGACATGTTGATTGATATTTTACGATCTATTAGAGTCAACTAGATGTGTTTGATTTCAATTTTTAGTTTATTTAAGTTTCGAGTAAAAAAGAAAAAGGGAAATAACTATGTGTATTAATCCGTCTTACTATACATATAATGTACTCGATTTCAACTGCCTTTGAGGCTGCCACCAATCAGCTTTCCAAAAGCAGTGAATTTAACACTAATCTCGGTTATTTTAGGCTATTTACCTTTAAGCCCATCTCAGCCTTTCCGTCTCAAATGGAGGCTGAACGTGGACTTAAACAGTATCCAGAGCATTACAATTCATCTCAGCGACACATAAACACTGGATTAGAAATTAATATAGGCTATTTTCCACTGTTTTACACGTCATCCCCTCCCATTCCCCACCCCTAGAGGGGGTTGGAATGTTTCAACTTCATAGTATTTTCTTCTCTTTTATTCAGATGGTAAGTCATATGTGTACCAAGTTTAATTGAGAGCTATTCTGGAACTAACCCACGCACATCTATAATCTCGGTCGTTTTTACATTCATTTTCACCCCCTCTCAACCTCCATTCTGATTGCGGATGAAGTAGGCCTATGACTTAATCAGCTCCAGAGTGTCGCAGTTCAACTCAGCGATCTCTTAAAAATGGATTCGATATTAATATCATTCGTTTTCGTTTATTTGTATATTTCACGCCCTCCCCTAGGAGTGCTAGGGTTGCTTCAATACCCCCTCCCCCCACACAACACTTTTTTAAATAGTAAATCATATGTGTAACAAGTTTCGGTGAGAGCTGTTCTGGAACATACCCGCATACATCCATTCTCTCTTTCATTTTTACAGTAATTTTCACCCCTTCTCAATCTCATTCTGATTGAGGCTGAAATATAACTTAACCAGAATCCAGAGTGTTACAGTTTAATTCAGCAACCTCGGAAACAATGGATTCAACATTGATATCAGCCATTTAATTTATTTTTATATTTTACCCCATCTAATATGAGTGCTAGGGGTGTTTTCCTCTAACAGTATTTTTTTCTTCAGATAGTTAGTCATATGTGTACCAATAGACTACTGTATGAGCTCTATGCTGGAAGAAACACATATACATGCGTAATTTCGGTCATTTTGGACATATTCCTTTTCACCCCTTCTCATCCCCGTGTTGATGGGGGCTTAACATGAAGTTCAACGACATCCAGAGTGTCATTATTCACCTCAACGACCACGAAAACTAATGGACTGTACATTAATATTTGTCGTTTGCTATTATTTATATACATTTCACCCCTCTTACCGTATTTTGTATAATTCAACCCCGCCCCTAGGGTTGCTAGCGGAATCTTACCCCATAATAATTTCTTCCAGATTATAAGTCATATGTGTAAAAAGTTTGGTTGAGAGATATGCTGGAACATATACTTTTACGTCCATAAACACGGTCACTTGGACATTTTCTTTTACTCACCGTTCTCATCTCCCTGCCGATTGGGTCTGAACTTTGTCTTAAACGGCCTCCAGAGTGTCACAATTCATCTCAGCGACCCTGAAAAGTATAGATTCTAATCTATTTGAGATTATTTTATATCTCACTCCCTCACCCCCCCTTAAGGGTGCTAGGGGTATCTTACCCCAACGCAGTTAGTCTTCTGATAGTGAAGTCATAAGTGTACCAAGTTTGGTTCAAATCACTCCAGTAGTCCTGAAAGCTGTGAATTCGTCGTTACTATTGGTCGTTTTAAATTACATTTATATTTCAACCCCTCCCCTAGAAATTTGAGAGGTGTGTTGCCTCCACAGCATTTTTCACGGATAGTAACTAATATTTGAACCAAATTTAGTTGACAGCTATGCTGGAAAATACACAAATATATCCATATTCTTGGTCATTTTGGTAATTTTATTTTTGTCACCCTTTCTCGACCACGACGCTAAGGGGGGCTGAACTTGGACTTTATAAACAATATGGAGTGTCACTATTCATCTCAGCGAGCCCAAAAACTATGCATTTGACACTATTTTCGATTATATTTATATCTCACTCCGCTATCGCCTCCACCCGAAAGGGGGATGAACTTGGGCATTTAAAATTCCGGAGTCTTGCTATTTATCTCAGTAACCCCGAAAAATACGGATTCGACACTATTTTTATATCTCGATTCTCCCTACCCCCCAAACAAAATGGGCTAAACTTAGACTTTAAAAATCCGGAGTGTTACAATTCATCTCAGCGACCCCGAAAACTGCGTATTCGATACTATTTTGGATTATTTATATCTTAATCCCCCCTCGCCCCTCAACAAAAAGGGGGCTGAATTTGACCTTTAAGAAAAAGATCTGGAGTGTTACTATTCATCCCAGTTACTCCGAAAATTGTGGATTTGACACTATTTGCGATTTTTAAATATCTGACTACCCTTGCCCCCCCCCCCCTCGACGAAATAAGGGCTAAACTTGGACTTTAAAAAATCTGGAGAGTTACTATTCATCTCAGTAACCCTGAAAAATGTGCATTCGACACTATTTTCGATTATTTTTATATCTCACTCTCCCGTCGCCCCCCAACCAAAAGGGGACTGAACTTGGACTTTAAAAAAATCCGGAGTGTTACTATTCATTTCGGCGACCTCGCAAACTACGGATCCCACAATATTTACGATTCTTTTTATATCTCACTTCCCCCTCACCCCGCATCCCAAAGGGGGGCGAATTTGGACTTAAAAAGTTCGGAGTGTCACTATTCACCTCAGCGACCGCGAAAACTATGAATTCCACACTATTTTCGATTTTTTTACACCAACCCCCCGAACTCCTAAGGTGGCTAAAGATGGCTAGATAGATAGATATACATATACTGTATATTCACACAGTGACAACCTCCATATATTGCCGTATTATAACTGGTGTGGCGAGAGGTACGGCCTTCGAGCTCTGCCAGGAACTTGTAGCGAAATGAGGGCGGAAACCACCAGTGACCGTTTTTGACAACGCTGGAATAGAACTACAAATATTCTCAACATGATGATGATGGTGATGATAATTATGATGTTAACATGATCAACTATGACGACTTCAAGGTTGTAGAGGAAACAATGACAATACAGGCCTAATACTGTTGGTAAATTATCTTTCAGTAATCACTAAACAAACTGCGAAACAAATACAAAGCGTGTCTTTCTGAAACAAAGCTTGCTCACCGTGCGGTTAGGCTCGTATAGGTGTGAGATTGCATAAGTGGGATGCTGGGTTCGAATCCCACCGTCGGCAGCACTGAAGATGGCATCCCATTGTTTCCCATTTCCCATCTTCACATCAGGCTTCGTGTACCAGGCTGTACCTTAAACATGGTCACGGCCCAAACTTAGCCCTGATGCATCCTTCCGTCGCCAAAAATCTTCGACATGTTAGTGAGATTTTAGCAACAAAAAAGATGCACGTCTCGCTAAATATCTTGGTCAAGCTTTTCTTTGCACGACCGTTTGCAAGGTTTCGTTATCAGAAAATTACTGTCGTGGTTGTAATGGTGTGGTAGTGCACCGCAAGGTGATACGAAATGCAATCTATCCATTAGCATAAACTTACGGTGTAAGGCAATTACTGTCCGTGTGGAATGGAATGAATATATTTAAACAGACTTGAATCTTTCCTTACGTCCAGACTTGAAATTGTATGCTGTCAACTGGAAACTTTCTCAATCCTCAAGGCACCTTCATGAAGAAGCGAAGCACAACCTCATCTCTGTTTCCGTCCTTCCCTCCAGTTCACTCCTTCTCTTTCTAGATGTATATATTTCCCGCCCGTTCCCCCGACACTCCTAATAGGTAGAAATATATTACGTTTGCCAGAGTGAAGTTTTATACAGCATGCAGCTAAGAGCTCGGGGGTCTTCTTACGTATGGAACATACACTAATGGGAATATATTGACGGTATCTGTGGGAGGTTACTATTACCTCCGTTGTACTGTCTACATAAAATAAACGCTAGACAGTTAGGTATCTCCCCACCGTATCCCACGGGACACGTACACCTTACTTCATACGATATGCAACAGATCACTCGTCCATTCCTCTTATACTGGCAGTTTGGGTTCCATAAACACACCACTGAACATTCTGTAAGGGATCAATGGATTTCAAAAACACATGCTTGTCTGTTCGCGATTCGCTTAGAAGTCTCAAATGTGTGAATTAAGATTTGAAGTAATGATTCGTAATGAATGATTCATAATCTCTAATGCTATTTTTTGTTATTTGCTTTACGTCGCACCGACACAGATAAGTCTTATGGTGACGACGGGATAGGAAAATCCTTGCATCCGGGAGATAGTAGGTTCGAATCCCACTATCGGCAGCCCTGAAAATGGTTTTCCGTGGTTTCCCATTTTCACACCAGGCAAATGCTGGGGCTGTACCTTAATTAAGGCCACGGCCGCTTTAGGCCTGTCCTATCCCATCGTCGCCATAAGACCTATCTGTGTCGGTGCGACGTAAAGCCCCTAGCAAAAAAAATTATTATTATTATCATTATCATTATCATTATTATTTTTGTTGTTACTGTTGCTGTGTATTTGCGGTAAAGGCTATAAATATGACTGCTTGTTAATCCCGTAATACTATTCCTTATTTACATACTAAAATGTACGCTGTCCAACTCCTGTCCAACGCAGTGGAGACTGCTGACTGAACTTCATAATAATGTCCAAGTTTCTATAAAAAATATTAAATGTTTACTATAGGTTGTACGATTTATACTGTATAATTATTATTTGATTATTCCGACAAGGTCAGTTCTAGTCGAGTTAGACCAACTAGTGACTTCGGCTTCTAATATAAAGTAGGACAAGTAGGCTTACATGAAAGTTTCCAAAAGACTGAGAAAATTTCTGAGGGGTTCTGGACCTCCTGCACCACCTAAAGGTATGTTCCTGATCACATTCACTCTGAAAATTGGTTGTTATGCTGCATTTATTTGTACACGTGTATTGGTTGCCACATACACGTAGCTGGAAGATTAATATAAGCAATAACGAAAGAAAGAAAGAAAGAAAAAAAAAAAGAAAATCCATAGCCTGTTTCCAGTCGTTCGAAGGGTCGGGAATGGAATGAGTGAAGCCCCCATTTAGTGGCGAGAACAGGAACTGTGCCAGCTACCGAAGCCTGCCGCACTTCTCTAGGGCAATGAATAATGACTGGCAGATGAAACGAAATAGTATTGGAAAGAGTTGCTGGAATGAAAGATGATATGGAAAACCGGAGTACCTGGAGAAAAACCTGTCCCGCCTCTGCTTTGTCCAAGACAAATCTCACATGGAGTGACCGGGATTTGAACCACGGGACCCACCGGTAAAACGCCAGCGCACTGCCACCTGAGCCACGGATGCTCTATTTTAAATGAAAAACCACAGCCTGTTTCCTGTCATTCGATCGGGTCAGGAATGGAATGAATGAGGGACCCCATCTAGCGGTGAGGATATAAATTGTGCCGGTTGCCGAAGCCAGTCGTAGGTAAATAGTAATAAACTAATAATCATATCGTCGCAAACGTACATTCCTACAGTACCGTACTGTAAGGTTCATTTTCCTTTACGCATGAGCATAGGAAAATGAACCCAACAAAATTTGTTCTGATGGATTGCATATCCATACGTGGCTAAGAGGCGTGACCAGTCTTAAGGAGAATTATTGATAGGAAGAGCTTTGTGGAATACAACCTTTTACTGGTCGAGCGACGATATGAAATAGTAGAACTAATATTCATTTTAATTTCGAAAAGGTGATTTGGTCTTTTTCACCCTCAACACATATCATGACATTCAGTGCAGGAGTTACATATAAACATAGTGAAATTCAGGAGAAAACATTCAAATAGATATGACGTGTTGTACTTGTGTTGAAAAAAGGGGTCCCTCTAAAAGAAAAAGAAGCTTTCATTTTCTTACAAAATACACTCCCAAAATATGTCTGTGACTCATTAATCCCATAAAGAGCAGGGGTGGGAAAGTGATAGGATTCGGAAGGCGAAGCCTCAGCATTTGCCAGATGCGAAATTACAGAAAACAGTATGCAGGGTTGCGGCGGTGGCATACCGTCCCACCATCCTCAGAACACAAGCTCTCAGGTGCGTGACAAAAACCAAGCAGCCAACTCATTCGGACAGGCTAGAATTCAAGTTCGTCGTCGAGCAGAACCTGATGTCTCAGGGTAGGAGGTCGATATACTAATCCTGATCCACGGGCCTGCCTTTCCTAAAGAGCACTCATTTCTATTTCATTTCTTTCGAGGGATGTTTTATGACATAAAAACACTTTTTTCGCTTTTTCATACATCATTAATTTGGCTTCTATCCAGTTAAGATGTCCTTCCTCTATTTTTACTTCAAGGAATCTCAAAGCTGTAGTAAATCATACAGTGCCCTATTTGGGAAATTTACATGAACATATTTGAATTACCATCACATGAATACAGTTCTCTCTGTATCATGTTTAACATACTTTAAGTCGCGCTGAGATTAAGTACCGTCATTACACACGAGATACAAACTCTAATGTTGTACTTTGTATGTTTAGAAACCCGCTGTGTGACATTCCTCACACCTACATCGCTACAGAAGTCAAAACAGCGCAGATTTCACGACCTGAAAACCATTTCAGACATGACATAATGGATTATAGGCCTGTTTTATTTTCAATGTTCTCTTGACGATGTTACTTTGCACCAACTCAGTTTTTATTTAACTTACCCTACGTGACACACCTGCTATGCCATTAATAAAACCATTGAGCCCGCATCAGAATAGTAGGCCTATATAAAAATAATAGGTGTCAGAAATACACACTGATATATTGATTAATCGATGGATTTATTTATAATGGATACTAAGAGCAATTGGGTGATATGACCTTTTATTCGAACAGCGGCGAATGAGCATTTAAAAATTAAACACTGATTAGAATTATAAAAAATGAAGAAAATGATTGAGAGTTTAAAATAATCAGTGTATATAATTCGCAATGCCTTATTTCCTTAACAAATAATTTAAAAATACCTTAAATTGTATTAAAGTGGAATAAGGCATTGCCTTTGAAACATATCTCATTAGAATTATTACGATTTCACAAAACAAAATTAATAGAATAAAATCAGTTAACATTAAAATAAAAATTTAAAACAATTAGGAAATTGAGTTTTAAACATGATAAAACATGCCATTATTCCTCATAAAACGGATGACAAAGTCTACTGACTGCTCATCATCTCGTGGAATGAGGGAGATGGTATTCGGAAGTTTTAGACTACGACACAGAACGGCCTATCCATTTATTTATTTATTTATTTATTTATTTATTTATTTATTTATTTATTTATTTATTTATTTATTTATGAGGAATATATTCCCCGTGATTGTTTTTGGGTTATCCTGTGGATATTTAATTTCTTCAAATTAAGTTTCCTGGCCTGTTTACCTACATACACTACACCCTTCTGGACTTTACATTGTTCAGCAGGAAACCATTAGGAAATTCTATGAAGAAGAAACAGATACTCAGCATCACCAGTTTTATAAACAAGAAGCATATCCTTCTCACTCTTTACGGTATAAAGTATTCAGTCTTTGAATATATACTTCTTTGTATATAAATTAGAATATTTAGTTTTATCAGATTCACAAAAGTGCTATAAATAATGGGAAGAGGGAAGTTTTAAATTTCAGTCTTTTCGTTGATCAACGAATTTTGCTGCTTGGTCGGGATACATTGAAACAATTGCACAATCATTGTTAAAGATATCCTATGAATATCTTGTAGTACGCATCGGTAAGTCACGGTTATGTTTTTATCGAACACATATGTAGTGTTTTGCAAAAATGTTTCCAGTCCTTCAATCATATCATTTGTAGGCCTATTATAAGAATACAAAGGTCCAGAAATACCGTCTTGTGGAACCCCACCATATTGTACATTACAGGATCAGATAATGTTTTACCTACTCTAATTATAGCCTACGAGTTCTATTTTCTTGAAATTTAACCACCCACTCAGTCACCATTTTATCTAATCCAGTAGCCCTCATCTCATGATCTACCCTATCAAAAGCCTTAGACGGGTCAATAGCGAAACAGCCCAATTAACTCCTTGAATCTAAAATATCCTCTAATCCTAGGAGTTGAGCTTCACTGGAATACACTTTCCTAAACCCAAACCTCTTTATAACAAACCACTTAGTAATTTCGCTAACGTGTCTAATATAATCAGAAAGAATGCTTTCACAGAGCTTACATGCAATATATGCCAAGCTAATTAGCATCTAATTATCCGTTTTATGTTTATCACCATTTCCGTTGTTTGATATTGCGTGCAACTTGTGTTCGACCGACTTAATTTCACGTTCTGGCTGCTAAGCACTTTAATACTTTTAATATACCGGTCTCTTCCACTACTTCACTTGGAATTAAATTGCAATCAAAGAATGTGCCAAAGAAATTAATTGAACAGTTGTTTCAGAATGAGGCATATTGTGGGAAACCAGCAAGGAATAAACCAAATTCGTACGTGACTGTTCATGAGCTACGTCCTGTAACTGAAACACGCTGTTCAATCATGGAGCGGGAATAATGTGGTTGGAAATCATGATGGTCGTTATCATGGAAACAGGACAAAAGGTTGGACCTGGAGGCAGAGGAGGTATGAGAAGCAAGTTGTTCGAGGATCGATCGAGCGGTTCCGGGTGAAAACTGGTGGTGGGGAGGAGGGGAATAACGCTTAGTGGGTTGGGGGCTGTGGGGGCGAAGAGGGATGCAGCAATGCAGCTAGTCGAGATAGCAGCTCCAACTCCAACAATGGTATGTTTAGTTTATTTTTTAACGCTGAATCAGAATGAATTAAAAAATTATAATGCTATTTAAACACGGGTCCGCTTAAATAAGGCGGTAAGTGCGTGTTCAGCTCATCCGAAACAACGTGGCTACATTTTCCTATCAGGAAGTTGAGAAATTAGAAACAGTCTTGCAACACAAACTTTTATTATGTTTATTCCTGGGGAAAAATGCGGTCGGATATAGAAGATATTATTCTTCTATTTCTTCCGTTTCTGCCTCATACTTGCGGGGTTGCAGGTAAGAACACTATTGCACATGAGGATTTTGCCCTGTTTTACAGTTGATTGCTCTTCCTGACGTCTACCGTATGTGGAGGGATATACTTACTATTGCATGAAGTGTGAAGTGTTGAGTGTATATGAAGAGGAGCAGTGCAGTATATTGGGTCAAACACAAACACCCAGTCCCCAAGGCAGAGGAATTAAGCAGACGCAGTTAAGAACTCGAACCTGCCCGGGTGTCGAGCCCTAGACCTTGTTATCAGAAGGCCTCGACACCGAACAAGGAACCGAACAAAGAAAATACTACTCATTGCCAATTCAATATATACATGGAGCTTAATCCCTAATGGTCCTTGGAACACCAAGCAACCACAGCTAAGCTCAAAGACCTGCAGATTACGATGCGATGCGTGGTCAGCATGACGAACATTCTCAGCAGTTTGTCTATGCATTCTGGACCAGGGCCTCTGTCTCACCATCAGATAGCTATTCAATTGTTCTCAGGTAGGCTGAATGGACCTCCAACCAACGGTGAGAACCACGTAAACATTCCTGACCTGGCCGGGAATCGCTCACGAGGCCTTCACGTATGAGGCAGCCTCACTTCCCCAAGACAGTGGGCCCAGCTACTCTCACCCACTTGCTGCCAAGGATATAGCGTTTGGAAGCTTTTACTACCACTTCTACATTGGCTTTCGAAAGAAAATGCCGTTGTGTTTTAATTTTTATATAATGACGACTAATATGGAATGTAAAAACAATTTCTCCTACAAGAAAAGGTTGCTTATGAACTAATGAAATTACTGTACTAATATTTCCGACATATGCACACACCATACAGTTGTGTCTGATTCCTTATTTTTGGACCTTTTACATTAATTTTTTTTTACAAACGTGTCGTTACTTAATTTTAGATACATTCACTTAGTCTCCATTAAGGTTAACATTCCCGACTCTGCCGGGAATCAAACCTGGGACCCCTGTGATCAAAGGCCACAGCACGCTAACCATTTAGCCATGGAGCCAGACAAATAACCTATAATAAAGTGGAAAGGAAATGTCGTGTACAGTATTATACCACTATTTCAATCTTAGTATTGAGACCTACAGCACAGGGCCGTTGGTATGGTTGCATATGGTATGGAGCTCAAATGGAAGAGGCTAGAAAATATGTGACAGGATTTCAGTTATCTATATCGTTTTACACAGCGCCTGCTCGAACTGACGACCTCCATAATCGATACAGAGCTACGCGCGATGTTGTAAGTACCGTCTGGCACGTTGCAACATCTCCAGCGTAACGGATCGGCATGCGTCGGTGATCAGCTAAGGTGATCAGGATTCGACGGCTCCTATGCATACACCACTTGTTTTACATGGCTCCACAGGAAAAATCCAGGAGCGTAAGATCGGGCAATCTGGAAGGCCAGGGGACGGGTCGTCCGATTCCTATTCATTTATCAGAGTACGTAGCATAGAGGTGGTTTCGGACGACCACCGCCGCTTGTGGTGGAGATCCGTCATGTAGAAACCACATCCTGTAGTGGTCAAGGAGTGGCACATGCTCCAAGAACGGCGGTAGTTCATCTTAAAAAAACGCAGATAGTGTTCTCTCATCACAAGTCCCTCAAAGGAATGGGGACCAATGAGGTGATCACCCGCGATGCCACAGCATACGTATACGACCAACTGCACCTGAAAATCTGCTTCGGGTACCTAATGGGGATTATCCACACTCCAGCATTGCATATTATGGCAGTTAACAGTTCCATTCTTGTGGAAACACGCGTCGTCCGTAAATAAGATGGTCGCTTAAAAGACACGATCAATGTCCATATTGCTATAGGGTTTAATGCAGATGGTACGTATGAATTCGCTGGGTATACAACACCCACGTAACAGACGCCCGGCTGATGTTCGTCTCTTGTGCTATGGGCCGTGTTCTAGTGTGAAGGTTATGCCGGATAGTGTTCAGAACAACCTCTTAATTGTGAGCAGACGTCACAGGATGATCTTGAACGAGCCGTGTCATTCCTAGGGACGCAGTATCCCGCAGAAGTCTTTCCATAGTCCGAAACGTCATGCCTGTCAGTTGTCGTCTAGCCGGATAGCGTTCTTGATTCAGACGGTATGCCTGGAATGCATTCTGTATAGATTCTCCATAAACGAGGAACACATCCACATACTCGTCGCTGGAATACATCACGAGGCAGTGAATAAGCTTTGTGTTGTGCTGTGACTTGCCTCGAAGAATGGAAGTTCGCGCAGTTAGATACCTACCTGCCATCACATGTTGTTATCGTTCCAATGGGGCACACTCTGCCTTACTTGTGCACTACAAAGCTTGAAGCACGAGCGTCGTAGCCAACTGGTTGCTTGTGTCCAACCAACAGACTATCATCCTCGTTTAACCCAGCTCCGTAAACTACGCCACAATACCAAGGGCCCTTTACAGAGCTAAATAAACAAAACAGTCTGCTAGTGATGGGCTAGCGACGGAATCGAGTAGAATCGAGTAATGTGCTCTTAGAATCGGTATTACTCGACTCCAGACTCGAGTCCAAGCATACTGGTGTCGCTATCTGTGGACATGCCTTAGAACTAAAATCTACTGTACTGGAGTGCACGGCATTCAGGGTCACCCACAGAATATTTTTGTGGTGTGGAGTGCAATATGTTTGCTGCTGATGATTGATGTTGTTCAGTCATCGGTCGTCAATAATTCGATGGTTATGATTATTATTATCATCATCATAGGCACTAAAGGTTGTGACTTACTAACAAACTGTCAGCTGTTTAGCTAGAACAGAATGACGTTCTGTCCGCTGATTTGTTGCGTGAACGTACGTCACATTCTGGACGCCTCATCTTAATACCCGACATTATATCTGCCGAAAGTATGATGTACATATAAACTGCTGTAATTCACCTGTTCCCCCGGACGATTGTAGGCTTTGGCGCGGTTAGCAATAGGCTATGGTTACAAGAAATCTGTCATACTACCGATCATATTAGCACATCTACGCCCGTGTATATGCATAATGGCTACATGAGATATAATTTACCAGAAGCGAAGCAATACAATGTGTGCAGAAATACCGTCTATAGTCTACAAATAGCACATGTTTAAAATACACTAATTACAACATACATACCGTGGTCCGACTCCTTGGTTGAATGGTCAGCGTACTGGCCTTCGGTTCAGAGGGTCCCGGGTTCGATTCCCGGCCGGGTCGGGGATTTTAATCGCTTCTGATTAATTCTTCTGGCTCAGGAACTGGGTGTATATGTCCGTCCCAACACTCTCCTCATCATATTCAGACAACACACTACACTACCAACCACCACAGAAACACGCAATAGTGCTTACATCCCTCCATAGAGGGTAGGAGTCAGGAAGGGCATCCGGCCGTAAAACAGGGCCAAATCCACATGTGCGACACAGTTCGCACCCGCGACCCCACAGGTGTGGGAAAAGCGGCAGGAAAAGAAGAAGAAGACAACATACATACCGTGACAGGGATTTGAAATAATAATAATAATAATAATAATAATAATAATAATGTTATAACTTTTACGTCCAAGTACGTACATTTGTATGGTTTTCGGGGATGCCGAGGTACCGCATATAGTCCTCCGGGAGATTTTTTACGTCCCAATAATTCTACCGACACTAGGTTGACGTATTTGAGCACCTTCAAATACTACCGGAATAAACCAGTATCGAACCGGCCACGTTGGGCTATGAAGGCCAGATAAGCGATATTATCAATATTAGAATAGATGGCATATTCAGTGAAGTGTGTGCGAGACGCCGTAAACGGATATTTTCATATCTTATTATGCGTATTAAGTGGCATTATTATCGTTCTCAAGTAATTATCAAATTTAGGTTATTCCTTTTGCGCATTCATTCAGTTTTTTCATATCGTACCGCACTGTCGCAATCCCATGAACCCTCAGCGACCGCTTGTACGCATGCTTCATCCATCTACGAGCCGGCGAGTGAGCGAACGTGTGACGTCATCCTATCATCGAGCCTTCGCAAGCGAAGCGAGTCCGAGCCTGGACTCGAAAGAATCGAGTACCGCGATTCCAGGCATCACTCGCGCACATCACTACAGTCTGCAGTATACAACCTTACCATATATGAGGCAACTATTGATTTCCTGTAAACTCCGTAGACCGTATGTGAAACGTCTCTTCATTATAAAAAAACTTTCGTTATGTTCATAATTTACCTTACTATTCAAATGACGGAGAAATTTACTATTTTCTGCGGGTATCATGGTCTGCGTGTGTGACCGACAGACCGACAACGAACCTACAGGTTACCATGGCAATGTCTCTGACTGCTTGCCAGCAGGGAAGTAACGTATTGCCATTTTCCTCATCATACTTTTAAATTCATGGTTGCTCCTTGGGTAGAAGGCAAGCGAGGGCGTCAATCGGCCATTCTGCGGGATATTGGCAGAATATCGTTGGAGTTTATAACCGTCTTCGAATAGCTTAAGTAATAACACCATTGGCCATCTTATCTGTTGACCTAAGAATGCCTGCGCCTAAATTTCTCCTCTGTTACCTCTTTCTTATATCCATAACTCACAACAGCATAATTTATTGAGGGGCATTTGATTTTCCAATACATTCACTTGGTATTTACATATCATCCGGCTGTCCTCAGTTTTTAATCCATTTTCTATTAATTTTAACTTTCTTTACTGAATTATTTTCTTCCTTAATTACACCGTATGTATGCGAGTGTTAATCCCTAAAGCTGGACACTCTTTCCTTTGAGGAAATATTCTAAGCTATGCAAATGAATAACTTTCGGCCCCGGAGAATATCAAAAATATCGCAATATGGATGCAATTTTAACGACGGTGCACGCCTTCGTTTCGGGATAATTGGTGGCTAATCTGTAAGTCTTATCACAAATCAGAAAGCACAATCGCGTTCCATTTTGGAGAGATCTACAACTTTGGTCCTATGACTTTTTATCGTATTTCTATTCCTTATACGTTAAATAGACCTGTATTTCTCTATTTCAAGTTAATTTTGTACTTTTACACGTATATGTTAACATTAATTTGGCACACTTATAGGAAAGAATCATGACATTCGGCACGCAAATTGGCATAACCAGTGGCAATGTGATAGCCAAATTTTATGATTCTATCTGCCACATGAGTATCACAAATATAAAGCAGTATGCGAAAACTGTACAAAATTTCACACCCAATGATTCTAACTCAATCTAAACCATAAATATAGGAGATACGAGAAGATGTCATGGGACCAACCATGTAGAACACTGAAAGAGGCGTCTGATGGTGAGGTCCGTTTGCAGATATGTCGCAGAGTTTCAAAGCAGTAACTCTCGAAATAAAGGTCTGCACTTCTAGAGTGTGTCTGTACATTGACTATTTTGGCGATATTTCTGTACAGTTAACCCTTTTCAGGTGTAATAATGACCATCTGCAAACTTTTAGCTTTGGTGTCTGTTTTTCTGTTTGTCTGTCTGTCTGTCTGTTTGTCTATAACTTGGAAACTACTGGATATATTTCCACCAAACTTGATATTTAGAATCCACCTGACCTTGGGTAGGTTTCAGGGCAAATACTGTTTCTAAATCCATGAAATGACTGGGGGTTTATACGAAACCGAAACCGTGATTTTGCACTCCCACAAAATATACACAACCAAACTTAATAGAAATCTGCCTGCCTTAATGGAAATTAATTTTTAAACATTTTTTCTCATGTGCATCATTTCGGTAAGAGGATTTATGAGGGAGATATCATTAACCGGACTTAACTTAAGAACGGACGCGTGTTGAGCGCATTTCTTACAACTTGAAAACTATTGAAGATATTTGAACCAAACTTTATATTTAGCATCCACCCTTCCAAAGGTAGATTTTAAAGTTCAATAACATTTCCTGTTCCTGGAATGGACTGGCGGTTTATAGGGAACCGAAATGGTGAATTTACTCTTCCACAATATATAGAATACATGACCAACCTGACTGGAAATCGACCAAATGTGTTGGAAATCCATTTCTAAAACTTTTTTCATGTGTATTTTTTCGACAGAAAGATTAATAAGGGAAATATCATGAATGGTCGGTTTTGCAGGGTAAGTCCAGCAGACATAGACGAAAAGGTGTTGTACGTGGAGCAGATTCCTTATCTATCTATATAAGTAAAATCCTAACGACTGTGTGCCTGTACATTGACTATTTTGGTGAAATGTTCGCACAGCTACGCTTTTAAGGGGTAATAATAACAACCATCTGCATAATTTTTTGGTTTAGTTTCCTGAAAGTCCTAATTTTAACCCTCCTCGCCCAAAATCCACATTGCGGCATAATCTGCCAGACGAAAAACAAAACAGAAATTTGGTAAAATTATACGTTTTAGCCTGTAACGGACAGAACATTTCCAAGAACTTTAAATTTTTCACTTTTTCCCCGAAGAATATCGAAATATGGAGGCAATTTTAATGATGGTGCAGATCTTCGCGAAGTCCTATCACGTAAGGGAATGCACAATCTCCATTCAATTTGGAGTGATCTACAACCTTGGTCTTATGACTTTTTGTTGTATCTGTATCCCTTTTACTTTTTATTTTTGTCTATTTCTCGACGTTAAGTAAATTTGGACTTTTCACATGAATAATTCACACTTTCAATCACTTATAAGAAAGATAGAATCATCAAACCCTACACGAAAATTGGCTCACAAAGTAGCCATATGTGAGCCAAATGCTATGTATGTAGCTGTGACATAATTATCTGAAAAGTAATGCAATGGGAGATAATCTTACAAACATTTTACCCTATTCAACGTTTGTAACTCAATCGGACCCATGAATAGATCAGATATCATACGACCAGCCATTTAGGCCGCTAAATTTGACGTCTTATGGTACAATCCTTTGTCGATATGACGTCCGTTTTGCAGCAGTGGATCTGTAAATGAAGGTCTGCAATATTTTAAGCATGCATATACTTTCGTATGTCTATCTATAAATATTCACTGATGTCGTCTTGTAGCGATCGAGAAGGGGTGTGTATGCTATTGTAATCAGTACTCCCCACACCGACCTTGACTGGCAGTAGGAATGGGGTCCTTCTCCAACACCTGTGTAACTGGCATTAATAAGGCAGGCCTACCATTGTAATGAATAATTCACTTCTCGATTTGACTTGCAGAAGGCAAGGAAGCATGTAGTTTTGTTCAAAACTCCCCTTACCCGATTGTGTTTGGCTGTAGGCAAGCGTTCCCGCAGTTATAAACAGATGTACCCATCTAAAATGTGACTGGCATTAGGCATACTGGGCTGCTATTTTGATGGAAACTCACCAACTTGGTGTGACTGGCAGTAAGCTGGCTGGCAGTTGGAAAAGGGGCCTCTCATTATAATGATAACTGCACAACTCAATTTTGACTGGTTGTAGGGAAGTTTCCTGCCATTATAATAAAAACTCTTCAATTTGTAATATGTCTGGAAGTAGGAAAGGGGGACTGCCATTGTAACGGAAACTCCCCAAATCGATTGTGACCGCGCAGTAGGCAATGGGGCCTGCAATTATAATGTAAACTTCCCAACTCGATTGTGAATGGCAATAGGCAAGTGAGCCTGCCGTTATCATCACAAATCCGTTACAAGCACTTTACATTGGAAACAACGTATGGGGACCTATCCATGCTGTTTCTCGGATAACGCTAAGAGACATGCTATTTTAAAACATTCTTATTTTCTGCATGTACAGTATTTACTTCAATATTCATATACAATGCAGAATACCGTAGCGAAGCACGGGTACATTTGCTAGTTCATTAATAAACCCGAAAAATGTAAATAGTTCGATAACGAGAGTATAATTCTGGAAATTTTAAAGGTTCAGCATTTTACAGCATTATTTGCATCCCGAATCATATTGTGAATACTGAAACCCGACAGAAGTTCTTGAATTTTTGAAGAGTGGAAGAACGTCCATTCACAACTGCACATCGCACGACGCTGGGACGTAAAAGATCTCTGATTACAAATTCCGAGTACAGGTTACAATATTAATCTACGCCCAGCAGATGTCGCCCGATAGTTCTGGATTCTCTAACATCTGGTAAGGTAAAACGAATGGTCGAAAAAGACACACAGGCGACCAAAAGAGCGTGAAATTAAAATAATTGCAGGTCTACACAGCAGCTGAGGCCGGACTATCTTCTTCTCTGTGTAGACCTAATTCAGTCTAATGACTAGTTTGCTCCTGCGGTGAATCTTCTCCAACTGGTTCGATCCTGTGCAGTATGTTTTGCGTCTGCATAGCTCCTGCATCCTGATTTCACAAGAAATGTCATCATGAATGTCTTAATTGGTCCTCCACGAGGGCGTGGCATTTTAACTTCCAAAATTTCCACCAACACATTCCTATGTCGAAGCCTATGTCCCATCTAAGAAAATTCTCTCTTCCTAATCCGACTCAACAGCTGACTCTTTTCTTGGACAATGTTCATTACCTGAGTGTTGGTCTTTTCCTCCTAACCAATATAGTTCTAGTTTCTCTAACGTTTGGTAAAGTAAAACGATGTCAACACCAAATCTCAAAGGCTTCTTAATATCACTCTGGGTTAACGTTCAGGTCTTAGCTCAATACAGCGCAACGGATCAAACACCACATAAGAGTTAACTGTTAATTTACGCAAGATGAGTGACATTGTTTTCCGACATAGAATGGACTGTTTATGTCTTAAGGCTTGCTTTGTTATTGCTATTCGTGTTTTCAATTCAGACTATAACTGAATTAAATAGAATTGTTTGCTTAACGTAGCACTAACGCATGGAAGGTTTTCGATTACGGCGATTAAATAGACTATTCAGTTCCTATTTTATATAATAATCACTAGCTGTTGTACCCGGTTGGTTTTTTAATATTTACCTTTAAGATTTGTATTATCAGTTAGTTTGAATGAATTTTTATGGAATTCCTTTTTTCGGCATGTTAATTTTACCATCTATTCTGTAGTTGTAATGTTATTTAGATGTCTTTAATATCAAGTTTTAGATTATTTAATTTTCGAGTAGAATTTTGTCCTTGTGGAAGCTCGAATTGATTGATACGTAGGCATATTTGATACTCAAAAAATAATAAGTGATAACTACATGTATTTACCCGTCGCGCTATGGATACGATGTACACGTTTTCAACTCTCATCGAGACTGTCACCAATCAGCCTTGCGGCCCCCAAATCAGTGGATTCAACACCAATCTCGGTGATTTTGGACTATTTAGTATTAAGGCCCGTCTCAATGGAGGCTGAACGTGGACTTAAATGGTATCCAGAGCGTCATAATTCATCTCAAAAACACACGGATTCGACATTAATATCAGTAAATTTCATTTATTCCTTAAATTTCACAACCTCTGGTAGGAGTGCTAGAGGTGTTGTACTCCAACAGTATTTTTTTCAGATTGTAAGTCACATGTGAACCAGTTTTGTATGAGGGCTCTGCTGGAAGAAACACACATACATCCGTAATTTTGGTCATTGTTGACATTTTCCTTTCCAACCCTTCTCATCTACATTCGGATGGGGGTTGAACATGGACTTAAACGACGTCCGGAGTGTCACTATTCTTCTCAACCACCCAGAAAAATATGGATTCGACACTATTTGCGATTATATTTACATCTTACCCCCTTCCACCCCACCCCTATGGGTGCTAGTGTTATCATACCTCCACGCAGCTTGTCTTTTGATAGTAAGTCGTAAGTCTACAAGTTTGGTTGAAATCACTCCCATAGTCCAGAAAAGTATGTATCCCACATTATCATCGGTCGTTTGTAGGCATAATTATATTTCGCCCCCTTCCCTACGGCTTCATAGGGAGTCTTGCTCCCACAGTGTTTTTTTTTTTTTTTTTTTTTTTTTTACAGATTGCAGGTAATATTTGCACCATAATCTCGGTCATTTTGGTCGTTCTATTTTTCCACCTTTTCTTACCCCTTATATCAAGGGGGGCTGAACTTTGACAAGAATTCCGGAGTGTCACTATTCATCTCAGCGACCCTGAACACTTTGGATTTGGCACTATTTCCGATTATTTTTATACCTCCCCCCTTCGCTCCCTGCTCCAAAGAGGATGAACTTGGGCGTTAAAAAATCCGGAATGTCAATATTCATCTCAACGATGAGGAAAAATGTGGATTCAGCACTATCTTCGATTACTTTTATACTTAATACCCCTCGCCCCCAAACGTAAGGGATAAAAATTTCGGAGTGTCACTATTCATCTCAGCGATCTCGGAAACTATGGATTCGACATTACTTTTTTATTATTTGTATATCTCTCTCCCGACTCGCCCCCCACCCCGATGGGGACTCAACTTGGACTTATTAAATTCCGGAGTGTCATTGTTCATCTCAGCGACCCTAAAAAGTACGGATTCGATACTAATTTAGATTTTTTCCCTCACTCCTCTCGCCCCCCCCCTCACCCTTAAGGGTTCTTATGGTGTCTTACTCCCACGCGGTTTGTCTCCTGATACTAAGTCACAAGTGTACCGAGTTTGGTTGAAATCGCTCCAGTGGTTTAGGAGATGTAATACATACATACATACATACATACATACATACATACATACATACATACATACATACATACATACATACATACGCACAGAATGACATTTATATATATATAGACCTATAGGTAGATTACATACATTTCTCTTCGTTAGGAATGGGTGATAACTCGTGTCATTCCACTGTTGATATTCTACATTTTTCACAGTTTCTTAAATACTTTACACATGTAATACACAGCTACATTCTTCAAATTGGGCAGACCTATCAAAGTTCGTCCTATGACATGAAAGTACCTCTCGATCACGGCATGTTGGATTGCTGTTTCCATATAACAGGCATAAGAATGAACCTTATATCACAAAAAGTACTTTATTAAACATTGCAGTGTGTTGTCATCCTCCCATATACAGCATTTATTACCAAACTCTCATGATCTATCGTAATCTGCTGTCGCCTAGCGACAATCTGTCCATCAAGTCGATCCGAACTTGGTGCGGCTTTGAAAATTAAATACAATTATATAAATTACTCAACATAAAAAAATATCCATCGGATTTCGTTCAAACCACTTCAAAAACACTCTCAGGAGTAATAAGAACAAACTGTGAAACTTTCAGCGAAATCGGTGTAGCAGTTTCTGAGTCTATTAATGTCAAATATACCAGCATCCAATTTTATATATACAGATTCACTAATTTGTGAAATTAGTTTTCTTTAAATAAATAAATAAATAAATAAATAAATAATGTTTTAATCAAATGATTAGACGCGCTTGTGAGATAATGCTCCTCTGAAAACAAACAATTTTGTTTGGAAGTCGGAGGGTTACAATAATGAAAAAATTAGCATTTCATCACAAACTAGGCAGGTGTTACTGCTGTTAGCTGTACTTGGAATGAAATCAACACATTCGCTATTTTCCTTGCCTTTCTTTTCCTTTTCCTGGAGAAAAAATTGCAATGGAGGACATGAACATGCATATTTTAAAAATATGGCTGAAATAAAATTATAAATATTTAATTTCCATTTTGTGCCAACTCGTAGAGAATTGCGTTAGGATTTCTGAGTGCATGCGTGCGTGCTGTACACATTTATTATTAAAGCCTTTTTCATATCCGAGCGAGTGGCGCAGCCATGAACACAAATCAGGCGTGCCAGCTGCCATCTAACGGCCGGCTATGGAATTAGGCGTTCTGTTCTACCAGCTGACGCAAAACAGTGAGGGGGAGGAGAGATGGTTTTACCAGCAGAGAGAGAAAGGTTCTATGTTCATCTAACTCCCTCTCCAACCGCCTATCCCCACCCTACCCTACCTACATTCGGCCCCTACGTGCCACATAACTCTGTATCACCCGCTACCCGTTCTCTTATAAATTATATATATATATTTTTTACAAAACCTAAACCCTTTTTCTTTTACAAAACTGGAACGTATGAAGAAAATCTTACAGTAGCAAAGCTGGAATGAAAGGACTCGTTTGTTTTCTTGAGTAGAAATTGAATTGTACGCCCTTCCCCTCATCTGTCATTTTTGACGGATACTGATCCTTAAAAATTTCTACTTACACAATCGCAAATAACGGTGTATATATAGGGGGTCACAGAAACAGTGGTCTAACCAACAGTAGATCTATTGCAGGAGGCCGACCTCACACGAGAAAATCAGGTAACTTTGTAAGTTGGGTTTTTGAGCTGGTCATCACGTAATGCCTTTTAAATTATTTGTATGTTATTATTCATTTATATATTTATAATCTTAGCAACAACGCGTTAGGGCTTGAGGTCCTAATTTAAACATGGAATTACTCGTAATTCAGAAGTATTATAGACTACGTAACACTAGTTACAAGAGTTACAAGAACTGTGTTTTTTTTTTTTAAATTTGAGCACCCGTCCAATTTACTTGAAAAGTAGCTAGTTTACTCGCTTTTGGTGGGTTAGTTTTGTACCTGCAATTGCAGCATTACTAACATCCAATGGGAAGATAGTGAGTTCGAACCCCACTGTCGGCAGCCCTAAAGATTTCCGTGGTTTCCCATTTTCACACAAGGCAAATGCTGGGACTGTACCTTAATTAAGCCCACAGCCGCTTCCGTCCCATTCCTAGGCCTTTCCTGTCCCATCGTCGCCATAAGACCTTTCTGTGTCGGTGCGACGTAAAGCAAATAGCAAATAAGTTCCAATGGAGATCCATGACACCTGACGAGATAGAGGACAGATGTTAACAGTAGTCTGTCAGTGTTATGTTGTTGTTGACAAGGGGGATCCAGAAGGTTCTATTTTAACATCTGCTTTCTCGTTTTAGATTTACTGGTGAATTTTTAATTTCTTCCGGCTCGGTGAGAGATGAATAAGTCTAGTCTAGGAACTTAATTTGTTTGTTTATGTACAGTCGTGTCGATGCATCTAGTTTTCAAGAGTGTTTTAACTGATCTAATGTTGGCGGAAACTCCTTCGCATTTGTTGGCCGTACCATCGCGGGATTAGTCAGTCTCTTATTAGTTTAAAGAAAAATTCCGTCACACGAGCACTCACCTATGAACAAAAGTAACCTCTGGGTGAGAAATAAAAGGGGAGAAGTAATAATTAATAATTTCCTGTGGCTTGTAATGCAGATCCTCCTACGTGGGTGGGAGGCATCTCTTGTGTGTAGTGCACTGCGTCTTATTGTAGTGGAAAATAGTATAGTATATCTTGTGTGGGTTTCAGAAATGTTGCCGACAGTACAAATGCTCAGCACCCGAACCAATGGAATTAACCATTTAAGGTTAAAATCTCCGACCCAGCTGGGAATAGAACCTTGGGCCATCTGAACCGAAGAGCACTACACTGACCACTAAGCCAAGGAGCTGGACAAGGGAGGAGTGATGAGGGGGTTGAAACGCACAACCTTGAAAAGTAAGTCGATAGGTTGTTGAATTGTACAAGCCAAATAAATAAATAAATAAATAAATAAATAAATAAATAAATAAATAAATAAATAAATAAATAAATAAATAAATAAATAAATAAATAAATAAATAAAACATTAAGATTAACATAGGTATAGTAATCATGTAGGCCTAATTGTTAGAGCTATTAGCTACCCTCCTCGGGGACCCCAGGTTCTATTCCCGGAAGAAATTTAGGATTGGTAGGAGCGAATTTGCTGGTGTGAAAATGGAAAAAGCACCGAACACTATATGCAGGTCTTGCGACAAATGGGTTCGAATGCACAATCTCCTGGATGTAAACTCACAACTACGCAATTCAAACAGCGTAGCCAACTCACTCGATACCATTTCTTTTACAATAAACTCTTTTTAACAAACAGTTATAATTAGAGGTTAAATTGCACTACATGGACGGGATTGAAGTATTCAGTTCCTATTTATTTTCTAAAAGACAACTGGGTATATAACTAAACGAAGGTATATAATTAATTCTGAACACTGTTTACGGTTTCCAGCCTATTTAATTGTTAAAATTTGGTCTTTCAGCTGTCGTCACCTCGTTGGACTCTGCGAAGCAAGGGTAAAATTTCACCTCCATTCATCACAAGGGGAACTATTAGAACCAGATTAGGGGCTGGCCTGGGCGGAGCATAGACTTTGTAATATTCCATTCCAGCATAAAGTAAACCACTTCTTCCATATGGAAAGATTCCGTACACTCGACTATACCTTTCTGATACGTATGAAGACTCCGGTCCGGGAGGTCATGGGGTCAGTTCAAAATCATCCTCATCATCATCATCTGTTTACCCTCCAGGTTCGGTTTTTCCCTCGGACTCAGCGAGGGAACAGACATCTACCGCTTCAAGGGCAGTGTCCTGGAGTTTCAGACTCTTGGTCGGGGGATACAACTGGGGAGAATGACCAGTACCTCGCCCAGGCGGCCTCACCTGCTACGCTGAACAGGGGCCTTGTGGAGGGATGGGAAGATCGGATGGGATATGCAAGGAAGAGGGAAGGAAGCGGCCGAAGCCTTAAGTTAGGTACCATCCCGGCATTCGCCTGGAGGAGAAGTGGGAAACAACGGAAATCCACTTCGAGGATAGCTGAGGTGTGAATCGAACCCACCTCTACTCAGTTGACCTCCCGAGGCTGAGTGGACCCCGTTCCAGCCCCTGTACCACATTTCAAATTTCGTGGCAGAGCCGGGAATCGAACCCGGACCTCCGGGGGTGGCAGCTAATCACGCTAACCACTACACCACAGAGGCAGACCAGTTCAAAGTTCTGCCAGATATTTAATGAGCTTTGTGTTTGTTTGAATCCCGATCTTTGAACTTCCTCATTTTTATTTTTTATTTTTACAATTTGCTTTACGTCGCTCCGACACACATATGTCTTATTGCGACGATGGCATAGGAAAGGCCAAGGAAGCGGCCGTGTCCTTAATTAAGGCACAGGCCCAGCATTGGCCTGGTGTAAAAATGACAAATCACGGAAATCCATCTTCAGGGCCACTGACGGTGGGGCTCGAACCCACTATCTCCCGGATGCAAGCTCACAGCTGCTCGCCCCTATTCGCATGGCCAACTCGCCCGGTCTTCCTCGAAGTGGTTTTTCGTAGTTCAAATTGGATCAAATAACTTAAAGGTATAATCACCTCGATCCAAATCCCAGCTTCTCCTTTTCTACTTCAAAACCTTGTAAAGACACCCGTGCTCCATCTAGCCGACGCCGGGAGGAAGGGTAAATGCTTCTTCCCAGTTGTACCAGTTGTACCCTGGACTCGGTATGTCAAGAATCTCCGGGACAATCCTTGAAGCGATCCTGAGGTGAAATATCCACCCGCAAGTTTCGGACAAACCATCTTCTAGTTTTGCTTCGCCCGCATACAAAGCAATCTAATCCTCCTTCTTCTTCCTCCGTACGTGCCATATCTTGGTAGAATCACGGGCCTGACTGATGTAGTACATACGAGCTTGGTCCAGTTTTACGACTAAATGTTCTTCCTGACTACAAACCTTTTCCACGGGATGTATTTAACTACCAGCTATTGCGTATTCTCCGTTGTCCACTGTTAATTTTTTCAAATTACGTATTTAAAAAGTCAGCATTATTAGGCCATGCGTGCATGTGTGTAGCGTTTCGCCCACAGCGTGCCACTGGGCTCGTCAGTTGGACTGGCACGCCTTTCCAAGTCAGTATCTATCAGTGGCAGACAGTTTGCACAGTCCTGCCTGGTCAGCATATAAGGATTGCTAACCTCCCAGAGGAGAAATCATTCTTCGTTATTAAAATATGTACTCCTTATGAAGTTATAATATCAATGATCTCAATAACATGGAATTAATTACACTTGAATACTAGGGGGGAAAGGGAATCTTGAAATTGGGGGCTATAAGCCTGGGCCTCGTATGCCCTAACATCGACGTGCTGGAAGAAAACAAAATGTAATTACCTACTATGTATCAAGCCCTAACACTGTCAACAAAAAAACACAAACTGATTATTGTTGTCAGTTGTGGTGTGCTACTTTAAGTCTGCTGCCAAGTATCTACATTAGCTTGCTTTATCGCTGTTTTTATTAATCTGCTGCGTATAAGTCATCTGAGGGGTGTTCTGATGTCGTAATTGATCACCCTACTACGTTTCATTGCAATAGATGCCTTCAACACACCCCGATTTTTTAAGTATGTAAATAGCATCTTACGGCAGAATGACTATTACCATTAAGATGTCTAATTGAACAACCTACTCAGCTTCATTACACTCGGTCTGGCCCAGGGCAAACAATTCCATTGTAGGCCTATATCACAGAATTACTTCCTCGTGCATCTTCTCTGTTTTCATCTTCCGAAGATTTAATTTCCTACATTTATCTCATAATATTAAAAAACTTCCTGAGTTTTCCATTGTCTGTTTTGTAGCTTAAGAAGGTCAAGTTAATTTTCTATATTTTTTTACTTATCTCTTTCCCAACTAGACATTTTAACTAGTTTTCTTGGTTTTGCAGTATTTTAGTAGGTGCAGCAGTTCTATATTGGGGCTGCCTGGCCGAGGTGGTAAAGGCGTGCTCGGTTCGCCCGGAAGGACGTGGGTTCGAATCCCCGTCAGGAAGTCGTAAAATTTAAAAAAACGAGATTTCCACTCCCGGAGGCGCATATGGCCCTGAGGTTCACTCAGCCTACACCAAAAATGAGTACCAGGTTAATTCCTGGGGGCAAAGGCGGCCGGGCGTAGAGCTAACCACTCTACCCCATCACGTGCCGAGGTTAACAATGGTGGAAGCCTTTACCTTCCACTCCTCCACGGCCTGTACGGAGGTGACTTTGCTTTGCTAGCAGTTCTATATCTTTATTGCGTAAAGCGTTTTATGGATTTATGTTCGTAGATTCCCATGAAACAACAGATTGTACCTCTCATTTCCTTTTAGGTAACATTGTGATCTTTATTGCCATATTTTTACTATCTGACTCCTTGGCTAGAATGTTCAGCGTTGATGTCTCAGGTTAAGAGAGTTCTCGGTTCGATTCCCGACCGAGTAGGGTTTTTTAAATCGCGTCTGGTTAATTCCTTTGGCTCGGAGACTGGCTGTTTGTGTTTGTACTAACACTCCCCTTTTCACATTTGGACAACTCACCACACTATCAAAACCACAGAAACACCCAATAGTCAGTACATCCTTCCACATAAGGTTGGTGTCAGGAAGGGCATCCTGTCGTAAAACAGGGACAATTCCGCATGTGTGACACTGTCACATCTGCGAAACCACAAATGTTGCAAGAGCTGCAGTAGAAAAATATGAAGACGAAGAAGAAGACATTTTAATATTTTCGCTATTTTAAAGAATTCGACTTGTGTTCCCTTGCTGTTACTTTCAGTGCTTTGTTTTACTATGTATTTCACTCTTTCGTTCACCTCCATACACACTATTTTGTCATTCCGTGATATAATTCTTTCCAATAACGCCACATTCTTAGTTGATCCAGTTGTTTCATCATACCATCGCCCACATTGTGTATTGTACAGGAACAGTGCAGTGTACAATATTATATTGTGGGCTGTAGTGTACAAAATTGTAGAGCAGACTGTAGCGGCGTCATTCCCAACACTCGCTACTGCCGTTCAGCAGACCAAGTTTCCGCTGAATTCTCTTTTTAATTTTCACCTTTTACATATACTCTACAATTGCCTTTACACTTTTCGTTATTACTGTTGCTCCCTTTTTCTCATACATTTTTCCCTCCCCAGGAATTTGTCTAAAATTCTTCACTTATACCCTGATTGTCTTCTTTGCGTTATTTGTGGTGTCTTTCTCTTATCTTCTGGTTACGTTATTATGAAGTCGTGCATATTTATTGAAGCCATTCAAATTCAGTATCTCCCTTGGCTGGGAGACATTTATCCCTTAGTTTTTGTATCGTAATTTTCTTCAGGCTTCAAACGATTCCTTCTGAGTACTACCTTAGTACGGTCCGTGGTCAAAGTAGATCTATGTTATCAGTTTCCTTCGTTGAGGCTTATTTATTGCACGTCTAGCTGGGTAACACCAATCCATTCCAACGTAATTAATCAATTGTAGTGATATATGTTACTCTCAAAATTCTAAAAAAAATTGTATAAGTTATCATCATGTGAAACTATAAGCACCTTTGTTAAGCTTTCAAGAGAGTAAGACATAATTTGATTTATTGAAAACCCTGGCTCTAATCATCCATAATGGCAGGGAATATCATACATAATGTTCCCTGATTAAAAAAGATTGTTTTTCCCCCTCAGATAGACGTATTGTGAACGGCATACACATGACTGAGCTGGATTGCTACAGAATGTTTTATATCACTAATGGCGATTTCGTCCTGTAATATTTTTGCGAGTTTGAGCCGTTCTCTCTAGTTAAAAAACGTTTCAACGCGTCACACGTTGCCAAATGACACGCTATTGTAGAAACATTAGGTACATGTTATGTTTTAAAATAAATTCGATGTTTATTGCAAAGGCAAACATACATAATTAGCGCTAATGAATCTTTCATAGTGGTAACAACAATATAAGATAAATTTATTGAATTTAGATTCATTTCTTCATCTTGAAAGTGTCCATCGGAACTGGCCCTCTGACACTCATATATACCCAGTCCAAGGCAGAGAAGAACCCTCCATACCGGATTTCTTTACATCAATCAATCAATCAATCAATCAATCAATCAATCAATCAATCAATCAATCAATCAATCAATCAATCAATCAATCAATCAATCAATCAATCAATCAATCAATCAATCAATCAATCACTACTGATCTGCATTTAGGGCAGTCGCCCAGGTGGCGGATTCCCTATCTGTCGTTTCCCTAGCCTTTCCTTAAATGATCGCAAAGAAATTGGAAATTTATTGATCATCTTACTTGGTAAGTTATTCCAATCCCTAACTCCCCAACCTATTTTAAAACTTAAATATACCTGACACTACTTCGTCAAATGCTGCTACAATACCGTGCCATTTAGCAACGTGTGACGTGATAAACCGTTCGTTAACTGGAAAGTACGGTTCAAACTCGCAAAAATATTACCGGACGAAATCGTGATTAGTGACATTAGTCAGTTGCTATTATATTCCGAAATGAATGTTGACGGACTATCCTTCAAAAGTCGGCACGAAACGTGAAAAAGGTGTTCGATCCGTCTGGGATCTAACTGGGCCACTTCATACACGTAAAACATTTGTTGTCATCTCTTCATTCAGATGAAGCACCCAGTAGAGTAATCTTCGGCTTAACAGCTGCTAGATTTGGCGACCTTTGCAGTTCTACATTCAGGAGGAGGGGCTATCCCTCACCGCTGGCTGTCCAGATAATGGTTGTCTATGGTTTCCTATTCTCGAACACTATGGAATATGGAAGTATTTCCGTTGAAAACCTTATCATGTCTCTGATCAATTACAAATGTACTGAATTACCTAGTCCCCAGTTCATATACCCGGTGGGGACGGGGCTGAGACAGGCTGCTAATAATCCTTGAAAGGCATCACTTCATGAGACGAAGCGCCGTGGAACATATTATGTTCAAGGACTGCTACAGACTGAAAATGAAATTAAGTGTCACAATGTTGATATTCTAGGATATTTTTCAAACTAACTTTCATGACAATGGTCACTTCAACACTATCAAAGGCAATATTGTTTATTTTTCTCGTCGCCGCAGTAAAAGTTGAAGTGGTGGAGTAGCTATAGTCATTCCCGAAACTCTGAACCGTGTTGTAATTGGATATTGGCCTGCTAACGATAGGACTGTGTTGTCTGTTCAGTCCTCATCCCGAAGCCTGATTGGATCCTCAACAGCTCCACCATCAGGCCTACCTTTCATAGATGGTCTAGGCATCACTGAAGAGGCGTACATTGAATAACAGGCCTTTAGCGCTGAACATCATTCAAGTTTATGCACCGACATCTGCAGCACCCTATGATGAAATTGTCAAATGTTTTGGCCTTCTGGAAGAAATCCTTCAACAGTGTCCAGAACAGAGGAATTATGGTTACCCGAGAGACTTTAATGCTTAAATTGGAGAAAAGGACGGTGATGATCTTCTTAGTAGTACTGGACGTTTCGGTCCGAGAGTACAAAACAAGAGACGAGGAAGGCTGTTACAATTCTGTGTAGGTAATGACATGACTGTGGCAAAGAGTATTTCAACATCAATATAGAGGTCGTTATGCATGGATATCACACCGTGATATAAACCTGAAACCAAGTAGATTTTATCTTTGTAAAAGGCCGCTGGAAATCGTCTATAATGAACGCTAAAACCTACCAAGGAGCAGACTTTATCGCTGGTCATTTGTTGCTGCTCATGGATTTTCATCTAAAGTTTAAGGTGACTACCAGGAAATAAATGAAATTTCACATTCAAAATGATTCTATGGAAATTTTCGGGAACGCGATAGGGTGTAACTACTTACGGATATATGAAGATCAGTCAGCTCATGAGACATGGAAGGAAATAAAATCTGTAGTTACCAACACAGCTCAAGTGGTTTTAAGTCTCATGCAAATAGAAGAAAGGCTTGACTAAGCTCCAGAAGTCTCTCTGTAATCGAAGAGAGGGAATTATGAAATGGAAGATCATACAAATGCCACACAGACTGAGAGATACGGTATCAGTTTCTGAGCCGTATTACAGAAGAATTGCAGAGACGATAAACAGAAACTGATAGCTTGCATGAAGTATGTGATGCAATTGTGAACCACTCTTATTGGTGAGAAAGAATCCAGAATTGTATTGTAAACACCTGTACACTGACACACAAAATCTGACTTCATAGAGCATGAATCATAAATTCTGCGAAGCTTGGTAAATAATGCCATTCAACATCTTAGAGATCACAAGGTAACTGGGTGATGATATATCAGCAGAGATGATAAAAGAGTAGTATAAGTACCCCATTTAATCTTCAACAGTGTCTGGGATACCTGCGAATGGCGTCAATGCTTGACCACTTCAGTTTTTGCTGTACTTCATAAGAAAGGATCAATGAGGGCCTACAAGAACTATTGAACTGTAGCGTTAATTTCAGATGCTAATAAAGTTCTTCTCCATATCATTAGTCAGCTCCTAAAGTCCTTAATACAGAACAGATCTCATAAGAACAATATGGATTTGTGCAAGGCAAAGGGACTCTGGATTAGATCTGGACAAATCGTGAAGGTCCGATAATTCAATATTCCAAAGCTGATATGCTTCTTGGACTACAAGAAGGCGTTTGACTGCGAGATATGCTAACGGCTGTGGAAGGTTGTGTTATTAATAGACATTCCATCTCATTTTATTAAAATGATTGAGGGGCCGTACAACAACACAGGGAGAGTCAGAGTCGACGGTGAGCTATCAAAGGCGTTTCGTGCATGTAAAGAGCTCAGGTAAGGATGCATATTGTCTCCCCGGCTATTCAACAACTATGGAGAGTACATTATTAGAAATGCACTAGATGGAGGGATTGGGGGTATCTCCAGTGCTGGAAGGAAGATAAAATCTTCATTTTGCTGACGACTTTGCTCTATTTGAGGAAGAGCTAGCTATCCTGTTGCAGCATATCAAGGTGGAAGGTCAGATTCTTTATTTGGAGGTAAGGTCAACCTGAATAAGACAAAGCTGATGGTAGTTGACCGTGGCAAACACCTTCAGTTCACTGATATATAAGTTTTACATGAATATATTTATCTAGGCTGAGTTCTGGGTAATGGGTGTGGCTGTGAACAGGAAATTAATAGAAGAATAGCTCTTGGATATTGTGCAATGGAAAAATTGAAAATCGTCTTTCGTGACAAAGGAATATTTAATTCACGTGGTGCAGACCCTCGTGTTTTCCATCTTCGTGTACGGTTGTTAAACTGGGACTATCAAAGATAAAGAAAATCAGTATATTTACGCCTCTAAAATGTGGTGCTGGCAGAGAATGCTCAGAATACCATGAACACAGAAGAACGAATGTGTCAATCAGGAATGAGCCAGACATGGGAAAACCTCTTTCTTTATTATGCTACCAGGAGATATTGCAGGTTTTCGGCCACATCACAAGACGGCAGAGGGACAACTTAGAGGACGCTATATTATAGGGAACAACCAATGGTAAAAGTCCAATAGGTAGAGAACCAAGCAGAAGTGTTAATCAGGTGATGGAGGCCGCCCTGGCCGAGAGGCAGCAGATCCAGGCCACTGGAAGCAGCAGGTTAGGTCCCGAACAGACTGACTCAACATGTATGATGTCACGATGCTCGCTCATGAGCAAAACGATTCGGGAGAGAGGGATAGAGAACACTAAGGTGAATCTCGGGACTGTTCCTATTTTAGGCCACGCCCTACCACCTTATATTATCCGCAAAATACTTCACCAATACAAATCTCCATAGCCTGAGAGACAACGATGCCGACTGAGTCCTCTCGTACACTGCGCGGAGACGGAATTAAACCATTTATTCACCAACAGTTGAAGTTAGATCTCTCTTGTCAAATGACCGTCGATTATCAAATGAATTACTAAGCGATTTTGGTCACGTAGCTGTCAACTTGTATTTTGGAGATAGTGGGTTCGAGCCCCACTGTCGGCAGCACTATCTTCCTTCAAGCAATGGATACTTCACCATCCTATCCATCTAGTAGGCTACCCTTTCCGTGGCTTCCGATTTTGACACCGTGCAAATTACGGGGTTGTATATTAATTAAGGTCGCTCCCTTCCCAGTTGTAGCCTTTTCCTATCCCATCGTCACCATAATACATGTCTGTGACAGTATGTCGTGAAACAAATAGTAAAAAATCAATTGTTAGGAATATTATTCCTCTTCGGGAAAGTCCACATCATTCCTTGAATTCGCTACTTCCTCAGTTCTTACCGAAATCTGAAGCTTTAGGTTCATCCTAAGCTGTAATGTAACTTATGCAGGCAATCAGATATGTCATTGGTGTGGGCTCTAGTAACATTTATATAATGTCTTTCGGTTTCAATTCGCATCACATAACCCGATCGTCGAAGCAAGTGTATACACACAGCTTCATCCATCTAGCTAATTTCTAACTTCGCCTTTATCTCCTCATTTCTAGTACCCCCGTGCCACTATTCCCATCTATTTGTATCAGCAATAATTCTAGCTGTTTCTCTATTACTTCTAGCCTATGTATAGGATATCATGAGTTCATCAAGATTTCTCTCCCGTATAGCAAAGTCGTTCTGAGAACGGACTTATTTTCTCGCCTCTTTCTTATAAATACCGTCGTTTACAACTGCAAACTCATTGAAATATCTTTTTTGCGTCTTGATTTAAATTCATTCAAAATATACTACCATCCTTGGAGAATAGGCCTAAATATTGTTAGTATTGGAAATAATCCATCTATTCCAGTTTTGTGCTATTGATCTGACATTCTGTCCTCTGAGGTATTCCCAAATGACATCATTTTCCTCCTATCTATAGTTACTTTCCCCTTTCCTTTCATATCATCGCTGAGATAGTGCAGAGAACAATGTCGGTACTTCCGCTTGCAATGTCGACTTAAACCTTCAAAAATCTCGTACTCGACGTTGCTTCATTTATACAATTCAGAGGGATTAAATATTTAAAATTGCAATTGATATACAGTAAAATAGCTACATAGAATCCGTGGGTAAACAAGTAATGGTTCTTTTCAGAACCATCAGTGATCCAGTTATATGTACTATTTTGCAAGAATAATTTGCAGTAGAGAATTTTCTTTGTTAACTAAACTGAAAATCCTAGACCAATAATGTTGTTCAAAAGCAATTGAAAATCATAACATATAATCTCTCATCCCCTTTAATAATCTCTGCGTCTGCAATTTAACATTTTTTTCTATTTCTGTTCTAGATTAAAGTGACTTAGGTTACTTGCTTGAGAAGGTCTGATATTAGATGTTGTTTAAATAATGCGGGAAGATCTCCTAATTTTAAAAGATTTATTTTTGTATCGAAGAAGCACTGAGCGAAGCTCGACGTGGTTCAAAAGAGATCTCCTGCGTAGGGTTACATAACACAGGCAGTTTTGTACAGCAGGATCTACTAAATACATCAGACATTTAACAAGTTTGGTGTTAAAAGTTTTACAACGTAGGAATTTATCTTATTTGTTCAATAAATTTATTGAAGGTCTTTTGTTGTATAGAACTACAATGGACTATTTCGGATTATTTTGTTAAAACTTCTTGTATTATAGGTACGAATATCTGAATTTACAATACATGAATAATTTGAGAGAACCAACTACCTTTCTTTTTTCATAAGTTACATAAAGAAACAGAGGCATTCAGACCGAGGTTGGCGAGTATTAGAATATTGCTCTTTATAAAAATCTTCAGTTGGTATTAAATTGGGTGCAGAAAAGAGTGCCTTCAGAGCTATCAATCATAAATACCTCACTTATTCCTGAAGAGAGTTCGTCAAAGTTATCAAGGAGTTCGTACTTTTATTGCAACTCCAACAGCGTGAATCCGGGAAACGTTCCCATTTCCAAAAAAATTGCCAAGATGAAATAATTCCCCACATATCTATACATTATTTCCGCACCTGGAGAAAGTCTTACCTCATTAAAACGCAGTATACAACCGACAAGGAAGTTGGAGCGATCACACATACTGTACGATCATGACATCATGTGTTATGATCTGCAAGGCTCTCCAAGTCCATCGAAGAAGCACTCATGTTGTCAAGTCATTTTGATATATTTGGTGGACATTCAACTAACGATATAATACTTTAAAAAACTGCTCGTATCGTATATGGCACTCGACTTCTCAAAGACGACTATTATGGAGTTCCGGTCGGAGAGAACACTTAGAGAAAAATATTGAAACAAGGATTTCCACGTTTACGACAACGTCTCCACATTACTCCTCAGAAACCGATATAAAATAATTTAAGTGAATTTCATTTCAATCTAGAGGGTGAAGTAGACATTCGACAGTGCAAGAACGACGAAGCAACTGGCTCCAACGAAATCCCTGCCGAATTCTTCAAATAGAACTTATAAGCTTTTCAATCTGCAAAAAAAACTTAGATCAGTATAACATACAGTATCTGTAAAAATGGACAATTATAAGTTGACAGTTGTAAGTGAAATATTATGTTACAGTCTTTCGTTTCGTGTTGTGAAAGACTGAATGGCTCACACGCTGTATTGACGGTGTCGACACCGAAAACAATGGCTTCCTTCTTAACGAATTTTTCAAAATAGACTGGAGTCTGTGTATACAGTTGTATAATGACACTTATTGCAAAAGTTTGGATCACTAAAATCGCCTGTGCTGACCTATACAATGGTTTTTATGACTTTTATGAAATATGCAGTATTTATAAGAAGAGTTCCCTGTTGATATATTTTAAAATATTGACCTTGAATACGGTATGAATTTAAATTTGTGTATGATATACACCCCCACCCATGGCACTACAGCCCTTGAAGGGCCTTGGCCTACCAAGCGACCGTTCCTCAGCCCGAAGGCCTGCAGATTACGAGGTGTCGTGTGGTCAGCATGACGAATCCTCTCGGCCGTTATTCTTGGCTTTCTAGACCGGGGTCGCCATCTCATCGTCAGATAGATCCTCAATTCTAATCATGTAGGCTGAGTGGAACTCGAACCAGCCCTCAGGTCCAGGTAAAAATCCCTGACCTGAACGGGAATCGAGCCCTGGGCCTCCGGGTAAGAGGCAGGCACGAAAGGATATATGATATACTCTGGAAATAATAATAATAATAATAATAATAATAATAATAATAATAATAATAATAATAATAATAATAATAATAATAATAATAATAATAATAATAATGACGTTATTGGTTTTACGTACCAATAACTAATCTTAGGACTTTTGGAAATGGGAGTTTTTGGCTTTTTGTCTCACAGTTCTTTTATATAACAGTAAATCTACCGACATGAGGCCGGCTTATTTGAACACCTTCAAATACCACCGAACTGAGCCAGGACTGAACAAAACAATTTGGTATCAGCTCGGCGAATGACGATTCTCTCCTATAGTCTGACAGAAAGACATTTCTCAATCCGCATAAGACACCAATAGATGCAGTAGCACTCCATGTTGTACGATCTTGGCGTGTAAATGATCTCTGACGACAAAGACTAGAGACCGCATTTTTAAGCAGTAATAGGTTAGAATGCAAATTTATGAAGCGAGTAACAATGGTCATGCTATGGCAGTTGCATAAACATTAGGGGAACGGCCCTCCAGAACCCCTGGAAGTCATGTTACTCTCGCTACATTATGGAAGAACGGGCTAGACGACACCTCCTAATAACTAAATACGTTAGCATTCTAACCTATTATTGCCTACGAATCCGAAGTCCACTGATGACACGCTTAGTGTTTACCTGACAATTAGGAACTCAGCCATACAGTAGATCACTCAACAGAGATTCGTTTCTCTGTCATCTGGTAGAGTCAAAGAAAAATCCACAGCCAATTTCCAGTCATTCGACCGGGTCAGGAATGGAATGAATGATGCCCCCATCTAGCGACGAGGATAGGAGATGTGCTGGCTGCCGAAGCTTGCCGCACTCCTCTGGAGCAATGATAACTGACTGATAGATGAAATGAAATATTAATGGAGAATGTAGCTGGAATGAAAGAGGACACGGAAAACCGGACTACCCGGAGAAAAACCTGGCCTGCCTCCGTTTTGTCCAGGACAAATCTCACATGGAGTGACCGGGATTCGAACCACGGTATGCAGCGGTGAGCGGCTGTCGCGCTGCCACCTGAGCCACGGAGGCTTCTAGAGTCAAAGATAACGTCATAACGTCAGAATTGTCATGGAGGCAGTCTATATGATATCAAATAAAAATAATGAGGCCAAATATTATTATTATTATTATTATTATTATTATTATTCCGCCTGTTGGGCATGATCGTTGAGGCGTGGATGTTACGGTCTGACACCATGGTTAGCCAGTTCGAGTCCCGTTGGTCGAAAAAATGTTCACCATCAGAATGTGGCCGGCAGGGTAAGAGAGATGGTAGTATACAATTTCTAATCACTAGATTGCGTGCCAAAGCCTGGATTAAATTCCAAACCTCTCCTCAATGCTCATATGGAGTGAGGGCATATGACGCTGTTGATGGTGATTTGTCCGTCGTAGGGGGACGTTTGGCCTTGATCAGACCCTTTAGTGTTATTCGACAGGAGTAGGCTATGTGCCGGTACTGGGTTTCACCCTCTCCCTTCCTACTGTAACAGGTCACCTCATTCATTTCATCTCATTAACTCCTCTGGTGAGGTTGACGTCATGAAGGGCATCCGGTCATAAAAAACTCGCCACGACAGATTCATCGCATCTCATACCCGACCCCGTAGAGAAACGGGACAAGTGTTGGACAAACAAATTATTATTATTATTATTATTATTATTATTATTATTATTATTATTATTGTTATTATATACATATTTGCGAATAAGCGCATTAGGGGCATGCAGAAAACTTAGAGGCGTGCTTTTGTTTTCATTTGTGCCCGTATTTCGTTCTTTTACTGTGGGCTTCATTTCTGTCTTTAGACCAAGTTGTTGCGCTCTTTTTTGGTCTTTCCTCTTGATCAACTCGCCATTTGTGAATTTTGGATCTGAATATTACCCGCTTCTTGATATCTCCTGGAGGAATTCATGCCTGTTTCAGATCAGTTTTGATTTCGCCAATCCACTGCATTGTATCCTGTTTTCATAGAATTCGACTAGTTGATTTAGAAGTGAGTCTGGGTGGATCCTTTCAATGTGTCCATAGAATCTTAACCTGCGTCTTCTAATTTCACTGTGAGTATTTGTGATTTGTTTTATTTCCTGTCTGCCTCTGAGTCGGTACTATTATTAATAGACTATTATTATTATTATTACTATTACTGCCAGACGGCGGAGAAACCGGAACATCGTTGGCGGTCTATGGTGAGAGTTAATTATTATTGGAGATGAACACTAATTGTGTTACCAGAGATCATTTCCATACAAACATCGTACACCATGGAGTACTAAATGGAGTTCTTCTACCCTAGGCCTAGTTCTGCCTGGCTTAAATCCGTGATATTGAGGTTCGAAGGCTGACACTCTACAGTTGATCCACGGAGGGAGTTAAGATAATGTTTTCGGTATTGGTGTTCGCGGAAAAGATGACTCCCTGTTCATGATATGACAAGACCACTCTGTTATTCGTCTCCAGGTAAAACAGAACGGTGATAGTGATGAAAAGCAGGTTCAATAGAATATCTTTACCTTACCTTGCCTGCAAAGGGTAAAAAAAGAACGCAGTTGAATTGCTAGCTGCTAGCTCGCTTTCTTGCTCCGCCTTCCTCCTTCTGCAAGCTCCCTAATTACACGACGTGGGGTGTATCTCCTCCCCACTGCAGCTCTTTCTAGAGTTTCTTAATTATCTCCTTGAACCTGTAGTCCCACTCTTTTCTTCTCTCGCCCTCACTCACAACCCCTCTATACTTCACCCCTCCCTTCGGAACTACGATCAACTTCTGGCTTTATTTCTTATTTCTGCAGATTTCTTGCAGATCTATGTTTTAAATCTTTCATGGTAATCCTCGGAGTGATTTCCTCTCCAGGCTACGATTTTATTTCTAAAATCCAATTAATTTCTCCTTCATCTTCCACAAATGAATGGGCCCATGAACGAAACGAACTATTCCACGGTTTGCTGAATTCGATCAAGCGTAACTTACATTAATTACAGGAGATAGCAATATACTCTACTAAATATAGGGTGTTCGGAAACAACGTGAACAGTGTATATGGGTGTTACGAGGTTGATCATACTGATGAATGAGAAAAAAAAAACTTCGATAATTTCCGCTTTTTCATTTTATCAGGTGCTGAAATTAGCCAATAAGACCGCTTCGCTGCCGAATTCAAATGAGCTACGCGAGGCGGTGTTGCTAAATCTCCACGCTGCATAATACTGGCTTCAGAGCACCAATCGAATAAAAAAATATCGCCATGGGAGGGATTTGAATACGGAGCTCCGGACTAACGGGATCGCGCCATAGCAAGTACACTACGGTGACGCTGACAGAAGTCCGCCTCTGTGGTGTAGTGGTTAGTGTGATTAGCTGCCAAGCGCGGAGGCCCGGGTTCGATTCCCGGCTCTGCCACTAAATCTGAAAAGTGGTATGAAGGCTGGAACGGGGTCCACTCAGCTTCGGGATGTCAACAGAGTAGAGGTGGGTTCGATTCCTACCTCAGTGGAAGTGGTTTTCCGCGGTTTCCCTTTTCTCCCCCAGGCAAACGCCAGGATCTTACCTAACTTCACGGCCGCTTCCTTCCCTCTTCTTTGTCTACCGCTTCCATCTTCCCTTCCCCCGCAAGGCTCCTATTCAGCATAGCAGGTGAGGCCGCCTGGGCGACGTATTGGTCATCCTCCCCAGTTGTATCCCCCGACCCAGAGTCTGAAGCTCCAGGACACTGCCCTTGAGGCGGTAGAGGTTGGATCCCTCGCTGAGTCCGAGGGAAAAACCGACCCTGGAGGGTAAACTGATAAAGAAGAAGAAGAAGAAGAACAAGGAGACGAATAATAATATGAAGAAGACACTGACTGAAGACTACGGAGTGTTTCTGTTTGATGATGATTTCTCGGCATGGCTGTCACTAATTCAGGACGTCTTCATAAGATTGCCGTCAAATAAGGTACGGTGGGAAAATCATTATTCAAAGACTAGTTTTCAACGTATAATAATTTTGCAGTAAAGTTATTAACCGTTATGTGTATGCCAGTGTTTGGCTTGATAAATTACGACATAATGATGATGGACACGTAATATTTTTCCTTTGTAAACAACAACCGTAATATAGTGCCAGCAAAATTACTTTACATACAGTCACATTGCATTCACGTGCAGTAGGCATACATAATTTGTCCCAACTTACACTTTCCTGCTAATCCAGCAAACGTGTACAGAATACGTTACTCTTCACAAGCAACAGTAAATTTCACTCATGACACGGTAACTTAACCACCGGTGCTAAAGACATGATTATTGTCTCTTTATGGAAGAAAATGGCCAGTTATCGGAAAATTACTCTCAAACTAAATACATCTCATGCAAACAAGTAGATCAATGCAATTCAAAAAGACGGGATCTGTTGCGAATTGAGCGAGGTCTTAATGACCTAGACATTTTTTTTTTGCTAGTTGTTTTACGTCGCACCGACACAGATTGGTCTTATGGCGACGATGGGATAGGAAAGACCTAGTAGTTGGAAGGAAGCGGCCGTGGCCTTAATTAACGTACAGCCCCGGCATTGGTTTTGTGTGAAAATGAAATACCACGGAAAACTATCTTCAGGGCAGCCAACAGTGGGATTCGAACCCATCACACTCTACTGTAGGTACGATGCGCATTATTTCAACTGTCACTGAGTATGTTTCCCTATCGATAACAACCCTCAGAGATAAAAAATCTGGATTATCACCATTTTTCTCAGTAACTCCGAAAACTGTGGATTCTACACTATTTTCGATAATTTTTATATCTCACTTCCCCCTCACCACCCACCCCAAAGGGAGCTCAACGTGGAAATTTAAAAAACTCGGTGTGTCACTATTCATATCACCGACCCAAAGAAGTATGGATTCGGCACTATTTTCGATTATTTTTATATCTCACTCCCCCATCGGCCACCACTCCAAAGGGTGCTGAACGTGGACTATAAAAATTCGGAGTGTCGCTGTTCATCTCGAGACCCCGAAAACTATGGATTCGATACTATTTTCGATTATTTTAAAACTTTACCCCCACGCCCCCCACCCATAAGGATGCTAGGGGTGTATTACCCCCTGCATTTTGTCGCCTGATACTAAGTCATTAGTGTACCAAGTTCTGTTGAAATAGCTCCAGTGGTGTAGGAGGAGATGTAATACATACAAACAGTGGCACTGATTTATCTCACTTATATATATTCTTTTTTTAGCCTCCGTGCCTCAGGCGGCAGCGTGTCGGCCTCTCACCATTGGGTTCCCTGGTTCAAATCCGGGTCATTCCATGTGAGATTTGTGCTGGACAACGTGGAGGCGGGACAGGTTTTTCTCCGGGTATTCCGGTTTTCCCTGTCATCCTTCATTCCAGCAACACTCTCCACTATCATTTCATTTCATCTGTCAGTCATTAATCAGAGCAGTGCGACAGGCTTCAGCAGCCGGCACAATTCCTATCCTCGCCGCAAGATGGGGGCTTCTTTCATTCCATCTCCGACCCGGCCACTGACTGGAAAACAGGTTGTAGGTTTTAATTTCCATATTATTTTTATACTTCACCCTCCTTTCCATCCCCAGCCAAAGAAATGCTATGAGTGTCTTACACAACAGTATAGGCCTACTTGTTCCACATAGTAAATAATATGTGTACCAAGTTTGGTTGACAGCTACTGCCCAAACGTACATGCATAATCTCGCTGATGTAAAATCCTGGAGCTGACCTTGCCATGATACAGCAGTTCATTTCCTTATTCGATTCGTATAGCACGGGTAGTGTGGTGCCAATATCTCCATAACAGTTGATTTTAGGGCCTTAAAATACGGTTTTCGGGCACGTAGGGCTTACCGAGGTTCTTTTTTCTTCTTAGCGTCAAGGGCTTAAAATGAGCTTTGACTCTTCCTTGTACGATAAATTTGATATTTCAGCATTTATTACCCTATTATTTGTATATCTTCCCCAGTCACCACCCCGTCGAATTGTTTTGAAAATTAAATACAGCCCATGACCCTCAGGGATAATGTACAGTTACATTAGTAAAGTTATTCTTAGAATCGGTCCCCTAGTTTTTGAGATTAGTCATTACATACAACCAAAGTTGATCTCTTTACATATTAGTATAGAGGAGCGACTAAATCACTATACAAATGTATACTCGAAGAAATTAAACTCAATAAGAGATCGAATAAGACAAAAAGAACATCAGTTGCGGAATGAATGAGCGAATACGCAAACTTGAGCCTGCAGTGCTGGCCTCTTGTAAAAAACAAACAAACGGCAAAAAGTTAAGCGCTGCAGTGGAAATCAGCGGTCTGTGTGATTGGTTGGTTTGTAGTCACGGAGAATTGGACGTAGGAAGCTGGGTGTATGATCTAACTTTTATATGAAATGGGAAACCTCGTGAAACCATTCTCAGGACAGCCGACAACCCACTTGTCACCCGAATGGAGATCTTGGCTCTATAGCCGGTTTTAAAATGCCTTCTACAGTATAGGCCGACTTTATGCCAAATTGAGGGAAGTTTGTTTGTTTTAACTGTCTGTAACCCAATATATTTTACGTCAGGGTGGTCTGGCATCCGATATTTGTCATGCGCTGACTTAGACTATACCTCGTGAAGATTTTGGGACTACAGCGTTGATACAGTACTATTCCTTTTGGTCCTGAAGGGTACTACTATAGCAAGCTACCCTAAATTAGTCAGAAGACATACAATACTCTACTAGTCAACGTTTACGAGATATACAATACCCTACCTAGTCAACTGACCACTATTGCTAATTAACTGACCGTCACCTATGAATTCCGAAAAAACACGTAACAGCCCAGCCCATGAAGACGTTTAATGGCCTAACGTTGTAATAGTACTTAAGCTTGCTATATTAATTTCGTATGGTTATTTCTAACAGAATGCAGCTTTTGTAAGGCAGACCCTCCGGTGAGGGTGAGTGGCATCTGCCATGTGTAGATAACTGCGTGTTATTGTGGTGGAGAATAGTATTATGTGTGGTGTGTGAGTTGCAGGGATGTTGGGGAGAACAGAAACACTCATCCCCCGTGCCATTGGAATTATGCAATGAAGGTTAAAATCGACGACCTGGCCGGGAATCGAACCCAGGACGTTGTGAACCGAAGGCCAGTACGTTGACCATTCAGCCAACGAGTCGGACAAAGTAAACTTGTGTTCTCATCCTGAGGTAGTGCATCTCTTTTCAGGCACACCCCCAATGGAGGTGAGCTGCAATTACCATTTGAACCACATACCAGCCCTCCTGCCATTCTTAAATTTCTAGCAGAACCGGGAATCGAACCCAGGCCGCCGAGGACAGCAGCTAATAATGATAAACATTACACTACGGAGGCGGAATACTTTCTTTGAGAGTCTAATAGCAAAACGCTTGGCAACATTAATATATACAGTATAGAAATTTCTATTTATTAAAGAACTACCTCCTGTAGACCTATTTACAGGATGTCACTAAAAACAAGCTAAAACATAAAATTTTATGCATACAGTTCTATTCATTGAAGAAAACTATAAATTATAAAGAAATTAGTGCTGCATTTCGGTGCTGTAGAGGTGGTATCTCAGGAACTTGATGGAGCCTCGGAGGACGAGAATCACATTTTCGGGGATGATCTTCATTGGAAGTTGGAAGCGCTTCCACGTTGCGACAAAGTGACGACGTATGGTGCCACGAGCTCCGACCATTATCCCCATTATTTCAATTTCACGACGGTTGTATGCATACATAAATTATATACTCTTATGCCTACCATAAGGTTCTGCAAGTCTCTGTCAGTAAACCTTGCACCTCCACAGTAATTTGGTCGTGTAGTTCTACAACTCTTACTTAAAATATAAAATATATTTGTGGGCGCCTTTGAATCCCTCTGCTCTTACCCTCCATGACCGCGTCCATTATTCATATAGGTTATTTATCGTGCTCCATTTGTTTCACATGACCACATCACCGAAACAGATATACACAAATATCTTCATCTATCGGGTTCATTCAACGCATCCTTGGTAGGCCTACATGCAGTTTTCTCTCCTGTACAGCAGAGTCTGTCTGGAAACAGGGGCAATGCAAATAATATTTCACCAGAGAGTTCTCCTTTTTTCCGGAATATCGTTGATCGCAAATGCGAGCTCAACTCATTAGCTTATCTACACTTGAATTTCATTCCACTTACTATAAAACCATCGCGGGAGCGTACACATTCTATCTGATAGATATGATCCACCTGTTTCAGCTTTGTGTTTCCTACCTGACATGCAATCCTCTCAGATATATTTTATTTTTCGTTTTAGTCGTGGAAATGTTAGTTTTATATAACACACTCAGTGCATATCTTCTTAAGCTCCAAGATATTACAAGTATCACCACAGTCTGAAGTAAGACTACGCCGTCGCCATAGGCTAAACTGCTTACTACAATTTCACCCAATTGAAACTCTCCTCGACATTTTATAATGTCAGTAAATGATCGAGTTAAATTACTGTCATACCACTGTCAGCCCTGTTGTAATCCCCTTCGGTATTTCCTGGAAGGAAAGAGCGAGTAAGTCAGACAAGAGAACTTCTAGCTGGAGTGAGGGCACGTGGTGGCCCCTCGATGTGTTGTACTGTGCGTCTGGTGTCTCTTGATTTTTTGAAAGGCGACTAGAACGTTCCTATTCTGTAGAATCTCGAAGGTAATAGAAGTTCATCAACTGGTTTATAACAGTAGGCTCGCCGCTAACAGGAGTAGTATTGTTGAAGTGTAGAACAGGGGAAGTGTAGTCGTGATGGATTGTTCGAGCAGCTGTCGTTGAGAAATGTTGGAGTGTTGAGTTGTTAGTGTTGAGTAGTAGTTGAGCTGGTGCTGTGTTATTGTTGTGTCGATTGATATTTATTGAATAGTTTAGTATGTGGAATAGTCACATGAATTGATTTTGCGAGTTATCGGCTTTGTCTGGAGTCAAGCCAAATGAACAGTAGTTGTGCGATGTGATAGCTAACAGACATTTGTTCGAACCAAGCTACAAGGAAGCTGCTGTGTGAAATGGTCGGTACATGCGTGAGAAACCAAGTGAGATCTGTCAATTAAGATTACGGAGGGATCGCTCGATAGTCAGTGATTTATACACTATTAACATTAACGTTGAAAGATTGCAATTTTGCCTACCAGTTAGTAAAATATCTTTGAACCTTGATCTCATTCTTCCATCAATTCTCATTGTGGCATGACTGTCAGCATAAATGCCTTAATGTTATAACTAACATGTGGTCACGTAATCCCTCAGTATGGCCAATAGCTTTCCCCTTTTTACTGGGAAATAAGACTAGATGTCAATTTCTCAATTGCAGAATATCGTCGCTGCCGGGACAAAACCTCCTATGTGAAATAAGTTTAGCTTAGAACTTTGGCTGGTAAGGTTCTGTCATCTAAGGTGCACTATTGTGTGCATATTGTCACGGCATTCTCGCTCTTCACAATGTATGTGCTGCGGGTCAGTATATCTCCAAAACATATTATCACATAGGAGGTTTTGTCCCGGCAACGACGATATACTGCATTGTATATCTATATTCCTTCTTTACGTGGGCAATAAATAAAGTAAATGTATTAATTATTATTATCATTATTATTAGGGGTCCAACATTGAGTCATAAGCACCCTACCACGAATGAAAGAGTTACTAATATTTCTAAATTGAATGCTGTAAAATATGTATTCAACGTGCACATACATGAATGGCTTTGCTCACAAGGATATCTTGCTAGCATGTCCCCATCAATTTGATCCATTTTCACTTTACGTGCAGAGCATGACAGAGCTTTCATCGGTTCTTATTGCAATGCGTTACTACTTACTAGATCCAAATTAAAATAAATAAATAAGTAAATAAATAAATAAATAAATAAATAAATAAATAAATAAATAAATAAATAAATAAATAAATAAATAAATAAATAAATAAATAAATAAATAATGTTTCCAGAGTGTTTCACATGGCAAGCACGTGACATGTTCATTCCCACAGCAAACACGAAGCACAACGAGCAAGATCTGTTATTCCCGAGATTGTGAGCCACTGATCGAATCTCGCCCCTTAGTGTTTTCGTGAGTTAATTGTAATGTTCAATTTGTATCCTACTTTAATTTCAAGCACATTAAAAATATGGCAGTAATATATATATTTAGCAATGTTGTTTGACAAATGTGCCTATCGTTAATTGCTTCTTTGTGGGAAATCGGATGTTATGTATTACAACTACGAGCGGCTTATTGTTAAATTTAATTGTTTCAAGAACTACTTACATAATTGATAATAACGAGTTTCGTATGAATGGAATACCTACCACTGAACCTTTTTCTTTTCTGTTTCTGTAAAGGTTTTGCGAATGCTTTGGTCACAATCCCTTACCAAAACGTAAAACGAAGTCTCCTTGCCAGAATGTTTATGTTACAGTCCCCATGCTTGTTAAATCATTTTTATTCCATTAACATACTTAGTTATGTGTCTTGGTAAGGAGGATGAAAAAAATACAATCTGTTTTCCTGTCAGTGACCGGGTCAGGGAGGGAATGAATCTAGCACACATCTTGGGGCGAGGAGGAATTGTGCCGGCTGCCGTAGCCTGTCGTACTCTTCTGGGGCAATGATTAATGGCTGACAGATGAAATTAAAATATATTGGAGAGTGTTGCTGGAATGAAAGGTGACAGGGAAAACCCGAGTACCTGTCCCGTCTCCGATTTGTTCAGCAAAATATCTCACATGAAGTGACCGGGATTTGAACCACGGAAACCAGCGGTAAGAGGCACTGAAATTCACTATGGATTGTGAATCACTTTCTATTCATGTGCATTTTATTAACAGGAAGTGTTAGTGCCAGATTAGGACTGTAAGGAGGATGGTAGAATACCTCTCGACAGTTGGCAGTTGTGCGGCTGGTTTGCGCGTAGAATGAAGCAATACGACACCTGTTCATTTTTGACGAAATTTGCCTATATGATATGTCTTTTAGGCCATATGAAATAAATCGTATCACCTCTAAGTATTTGACCAAGTATCATTCAGTCTCACTTAATATTGACGACTGCAACCAACGCAAGGCGCCATCTTATGGCTGTCAGAAGAAACAATGGTCAAACCAGGGTACCGTATATAATAATATAAAATAGGAAACATTCCTTACGCGGGAGGTCTCACTCCATTATTTATTGATCAACCAACGCAGTAACAAACATCAGAATTTCGCTCTCCACCAGCGAACCCCCTGTAGATGGGGCATAGAATACATCTACGGAATCCCCTGAATGTCGTAGGAGTGACTAGAAGGCATAAATCCCGAGGTGCTCTCACTTTGTCAGAGTGGCTTGTGACAACGGGGGCCCTAAACTGGGTCTTACTTTGCTTCCACATTTTGAAACTACAATAGGCACCTCACTTTCGTACATCCTTTCTGACCACCTCGCGTCAATTTTTGCGACCTCGAGGTTATTAATTTTGCGAGATCTAGGAGGTCTTCTATTTTCATACCTTTTGTGATCCTTTCATTTATCTTCGTTATACGTTCAGTCCTCGAAGATTTTCGTTCTTTTTCTGTTTTATCTAGTTGTACTTCACCGAAAAGAAAAAAAATCACTTCTTACACTATTCTTCCTATATAATTTTTCTTTCTTTCTTAATACGTTTTCCCTCCAGAATTGATTTTTTCCTGGGACTAAGCGAGGGATCACACCTCAACCGCCTCAAAGGCAGTGTCCTGGAGCGTGAGACTTCGGGTCCGAGGGATACAACTGGGGAGGAGGATTAGTACCTTGCTCAGGCGGCCTCACCTGCTATGCTGAACAAGGCCTTTGTGGGGGATCGGAAGATTTGAAGGGATAAAAAAGAAAGAGGGAAGGTAGCGGCAATGGCCTTAAGTAAGGTACAATCTCGGCATTTGCCTCGAGGAGAGGTGGGAAACCACTTCGAAGATGGCTGAGGTGGGAATCGAAACCGCCTCTACTCGGTTAACCTCCCGAGGCTGAGTGGAACCCGTTCCAGCCCTCGTACCAACTTTTCAAATTTCGTGGCAGAGCCGTGAATCGAACTCGGACCTTCGGGGATGGCAGCTAATCACACTAACCACTACACCAAAGAGGCGCACATATAAATTATCCTTGTGGAATAATTTATTTCCATTCCGAAGACATTTTGATTCTGACAGCCAGGAGGCCATTTCTACCTTTCATAATCCAAAAATTTTCTCGATTCTGTTCTACTACTGATTGAATATTCGGTTAAAACGTAAAGATCCATTGAAACTATCCACTAAAATGAAGAAATGTGCGATATAGCACATGGCATACTCTTGTTGTGAAGATCTTCTCAATAACGACCTGCGTGACCAACTGGACACGAATTACGTGTTTTAAGGGGTTATAAAATATCTTGACATTAATAAAGGAGAACATAAGAACATTATGAACAAGTCACACACCTCATTCTCCTTTAACTCTGTAATGCTATTCCTATGATATCTCGGCAAGTTTTATATTCACGGATAGTTAAATTTATTCACGGAAGGTTTAAGTTATTCCATACATGAATATGTATGCAACTTCAGAAAACAGCTCTCACGAACATGTTGCGAAGCCTACAGTGATTTCTGTTGGGATATGGACATTGGAATATCACTCTTTCATGACTTCATTTTGTACTTTCTGTATTACATTCTATTGCATACGTGATGAGGACATGATAAACGCGTGGCATAGTTACTGACGTCTCACAAGGACGGCCGCGGTTTGAGTCCCCTTCAATATACATGGAATTTTTGAAATGTTAATTCAAAACCCTGTGCATTCCGCGTGAAAATGGAAATCCCACGTCTATAATCACGGTATCAACAGTCAGGTAAAATGATTTCTTTTCCCAACTTGTTAAGGCTGCTGAGATACTCAAACAGCACCGTCAAAGATTATGTGGTTATAGGGAAACTGCAAAATTCGATGGCAGCGCCATTATGAGGCGTATAAATTACGATGAGGAGAGGGGTAGTTTGCCGTTGCATTTCTCGCTGGGTCAAAAATTGCTAACTGAGCATGACTGGCCCTATAAATAATACCTTCCGTAACACGCAGGTGCACTGCACCCTGGCAACGTGTATGTTTGAAGCTCAGTTGAAGACGCCCAGGTTCATCAGAAGGAGTATAGTGTTTAAAGTGCACTGTGTCATTTGCAATGGACTAGAGCAAGTTCCTTACTGTCATGAACCCGTCTGAACTCGATCTTTGAATTTGACAATCTGAAAGTATGAGCGATGCTATTCCACTACAGGCCCTACATGACGAAGCCAGTCCCTGTGATAAATAGTGTGTATTTCTCAACAATTTTTACATGCTCTTGTCAATCTCGAAGAGGTACACGGTTGCATGATAAACGAGTGGCATTGTCACTGGCTACGTACGAGGCAACCGCGGTTCGAATTCCACAAATGCATGCGAGATTTTTGAAACGGAAAGTAACGGTCCTTTGGTTTTGTATTCCACGTAAAACCGGAGGTCCTATAGCTGCGACTTACGCTTTGAACAACTACACTCTTGCTAACTTGCTTCTTTCCCAAATAATAATAATAATAATAATAATAATAATAATAATAATAATAATAATAATAATAATAATAATAATAATAATAATAATAATAATAATAATAGTCCGCCTCTGTGGTGTAGTGGTTAGCGTGATTAGCTGCCACCCCCGGAGGCCCGGGTTCGATTCCCGGCTCTGCCACGAAATTTGAAAAGTGGTTCGAGGGCTGGAACGGGGTCCACTCAGCCTCGGGAGGTCAACTGAGTAGAGGTGGGTTCGATTCCCACCTCAGCCATCCTGGAAGTGGTTTTCCGTGGTTTCCCACTTCACCTCCAGGCGAATGCCGGGATGGTACCTAACTTAAGGCCACGGCCGCTTCCTTTCCTCTTCCTTGCCTATCCCTTCCAATCTTCCCATCCCTCCACAAGGCCCCTGTTCAGCATAGCAGGTGAGGCCGCCTGGGCGAGGTACTGGTCATACTCCCCAGTTGTATCCCCCGACCAAGAGTCTGAAGCTCCAGGACACTGCCCTTGTGGCGGCAGAGGTGTGATCCCTCGCTGAGTCCGAGGGAAAAGCCGAACCTGGAGGGTAAACAGATGATGATGATGATAATAATAATAATAATAATAATAATAATAATAATAACAACAATAATAACAATAATAATATCTACGCGAATTTGATCAGCTTCTTGACTCAATAGTATGTAGTAGCATTCGGTTGACAGGAATGAGGGTTCGATTCTCGGCCAGGCCAGTGAGTTTAGCGACTTCCAGTTAATTTCTCTACCTTTAGGCTGGGTGATCACGATCTTATAACACAGCTGTGGGGTGGAGGTGGGGCTGTGGCGAAATACAGCCACAATATCCCTGCCTCTCATTTACAAAAAATGCTATTTGTTCAGTGCGTCGACCTATGAAGATTTTTTGCCTCTATTTGCACCATAGACTATGTGAGAAACCGGCGTGTATTATGTAAATGGCGGAAGTGTGGAGTTTTGAATGTGAGAAAAGGAACGTTAAGGACAACACAAAAACCCAGTCCCCAGGCCGGGGATATTAATAATTTATAATTAAAAATCCCTAACCCGGCCGGGAAGCGAACCAGGGGCCGCCGGGAGACAGGCTGACGCGTTGTCCATACACCGCGGGGCTGGACCCTGAGTGTCATAACAGGCGTCTAAAGGAGGATTCCAGGAGCTCTCAATTTCCGATTGGTGGATGGTGGTCCATGGATCCTAGCTGAGTCTGGTGTTTGTTCCATTTATTAGTATCAGGCTTCTATCTTTTCCATCTGACCTCATTTGATTAAGTCTAGAGTATCGTTCATTTTGACAGCCTCTGTTGCACTTTTGATTTTCTTCGGAGGGCTGGGCACGTTCCATTCTTCCTCTACTAAGTGTTTAAATGCGGATGGTGATATTTGAGGCTAGAAGCGTTTGCGATGTGGTCTTTTTGTCAGCTACAACGGTAAATTGGGTGTAGAAGAAGACCAACAGTGAGGTATTGAATATTGTCTAAGAAACGAGACAACTGTTGAGTCAGATTAGGATGGGACATAGGCTTCGACATAGGAATGTGTTGCTGGAAACTTTGGAAGGTAAAATACCAGGAACACGCCCTCGTGGAGGACCAAGAAAGACATTCATGATGATATTTCTTGTGAACTCAGGATGCAAGAGCTATACAGACGCAAAACGTACTGCACAAGATCGACCCAGTTGGAGAAGACTCATCACTGGAGCAAACCAGTCATTAAACTGAATTATTCTAAGAAGAAGGTTGCCCAGTAACTTTTAAAACGATAATCACAATCAGAACCACACATATCTCTTAATTTACATACAACACACGCCACAACCAACCACCAAAGGAGATGCAATAGCGAATGCATGTCTCCTCATAGGGTTGGCGTCGGAAAGGGCATCCGCCCTTAATCTGGGCTTAATATGCTTTAGTGTTCACCTCAGACTATTACGAGAAGAGCCACGAAGAAGGAGAAAAATAATATCGACGTAGTTTCCTAATGTAATGTGAACATAATCGGAATGTAACGATCACATTGATTCATATGTCTGTATAAGTCGAAGGGGTAGATGCAAAGAGTCGTTTACACCACATGACAAAGTAAACAAAGTCCCCCTCCTTTAATATTTGTGTGCAAACACACGTTCAGCGAATCGAGTGCCATCTCATCAATATTTAAGGGCAGGCATCAGCCAGGAAGGCAGGCACAATCTACGGCAAAGTGTGGAAATTTGAGCAGAGTGTGTGTGTACTGAGCGTGGGACCAGTCTGCCACTGGCTTGCTATCGATTCCTCTCTCCCTTGGCTGAGCTAGCGGCTCCCTCCTCATTGCTACGCTGACCAGGGCTGCAGAACATTACAGGAGATAACAATGGCCAGAAAGGGGAGAAAAGAGCGAAACAAAAAGAGTTTAATAGCGGAGACCTTCCAAAAAGGAGAAATTGGCGGTAGCCAAACTGGCACGAGATAAGGAAATGGGAACGTGAGGGAAAAGAATAGAAAGTCTGATGTATAAGCAACAGTTTGTTATCTCGGAGGGATATAAAGGTTAGAGATGTGACATTTATCTCCCCAGATAACAAACGGATCTTCGTATTTTCCTGATTATTATTATTATTATTATTATTATTATTATTATTATTATTATTATTATTATTATTATTATTATTATTATTATTGAAGCATCTGTGGAACAGTGGTAAAATATCCGCCTCAAGATTAAAGGTTTCAACACGGCGAAGCTAGTCTAATCTTTGAAGGTCACATTAAGTCCAATCAACACTCCAAGTCATACGATGTTGTAATATAACAATATCCGGTACCCGACAAACACAACTAAATGTCAGCCATGGGCCGTCCAATAGATTTCTGGTTTCTCTGCCATCTGGTCAAGTAAAACGAAGTCAAAACTAACACGCAGAAAGCCTAAATATCGTCGAATCAAAGTGTATCCAAACACGTTAATTGAGGCCATTCCATAGCCTGGCGGTTAGTAGGCCTACTACAAACTGCCGTCCTGTGGGTACTGAGTTCGATCCCCGATACTGCCAGAAATTATAAAATGACAGAACAGTTGGTATGTGGTTAAAATGGTAGTCTACATGCATCTCAACTTCATTTGGAGTATACTTGTAAAGAGTTTGCACTACCTCAGGATGAAGACATGAGTTTACTTACCGAAGCCATAGGAATGTTTTTATTACTATCACCTCCTCAGATTAACGTTGCTAAATCCGTTCTATGTTATATACCTAGGTAGAGGATCGATGTCCGATTTGGAAATAAGATTGAAAAGAGACGGCTATGGAGGGCATTCTGTTTACAACCAAAATAGATACCTGGGTAACTCATGGGAATAAAAGTGTTCGAACTTAGGTCTAATCATCGTATCCGACTACTGTATGTGCCGAAGTTGCGAATAGTGAACATCTTTATTCTTTCACTTCCGGTTTAGAGAGCCAAGAATAACGGCCGTGAGGCGTTGTCGCCATGACCGCACGACACCTCGTAATTTGCAGAACTTTGGGCTGAGCAGCGGTCGCTTGGTAGGCCAAGGCCCTTCGAGGCTCTTGCACCATGGGGTTTGATCTTATTCTATCACTGGCCTCTCTAGTCTACTTCGCTTTCAGTCCAACATTACATCGCCAGTTCCACTATTCTGGGATTGATTTTGTGCTCAGTCATAGATTGTGATCTTCGTGTCAGACTGGGTCAGCGTTCATTCAGCCTCGTGAAGTCAACGGAGGATTCAGTCACGAAAGACAAGTCACCATGGTGACCGATTGAGGCCACAGTATTTGCAGGCATCTCGCTGGACGACCATTGTCTTGGTATGTCAAGGTCCTTATGAGTTGATGATAGAAGAGTTTGCTTAGTTCAGTGTAATTTATCAGTAATAATATGTTCTTATAATCAATATTAGGCCTTTCTATTTCAACATTAGTGGGGGCGGGATGAGTGGCTCAGACGGTTGAGGCGCTGGCTTTCTGACCCCAGCTTGGCAGGTTCAAATCCTGGCTCAGTCTGGTGACATTTGAAGGTGCTCAAATACGTCACTATCGTGTCGGTAGGTTTTCTGGCACGTAAAATAACTCATATGGGAAGAATTCATGCACCTAGGCGTCTCCGAAAACCGTCAAGGTAGTTAGTGGAACGTAAAAAAGCAATATTGTTAGACTGTCTATTTCAAAAGTGATAATCGGTTAACTTTGTTAATAAGTTATATTTAACCTACTAACTGTTAAACAAATGGGTAATTTGAACTGTCTCCTCTGAATATTTTAACGCGTCTAAAAATGCAAAAAGACTGACATCAATTAGTCTATAAAGTTTGAGTAACTAACATGTACAAGTATTACGAGGCCCTAAAAGGGATCAGCCTTAAGGCATCCCATAACTATAAAGCAACAGGAAACAGGCATGAAACAAATTTGATTTAGATATAATCTGTAAACCAGGAGCTGGATGGCCTAGAAAGTAAAATAATATTTGACTCACGTGGAAGGACGTGGGTTCGACTCACCGTCAGGATATCCAACTATTTAGAAATGAAATTTCCAGGCTCATAGGGCTGGTAATGAAGTAACAATCGAAGCACGAAATATATATACCGTTGTTAATAATAATAATAATAATAATAATAATAATAATAATAATAATAATAATAATAATAATAATAATAATAATAATAATAATAATGTAATATTCGTTTTAGAGGGAATGCCTATCCGCGGCGGTAAAGGCGTGATCGGTTCACCCGGAAGGTGGTAGTTTCGATTTCCCGGCAGGAAGTCGAAATATTCAATAAAATAAATTTCTGCTTTCGGAGGTGCACTTGGCCCTGAGGTACACTCAGTCTGCACCAGAATCAGTACCAGGTTAATTCCTGGGTAAAAGGCAGCCGGGCGTATAGCTGGCTCGTCTACCCCACCAAGTACAGAGGTTACGGATAGTGGAAATCTTTACCTTCCACTCTTCCATGGGCCTCCATGGAATGTACTGAGACTACTTCGCTTTACTTCGAATATTCATTTTATACAATTATTTTAAAACACTCTGAAATTCAATAAAAATTCTCAAAACCATGAGTACCAGGTTAATTCCTAAGGGAAAAGTTAGCGGGGTGCTAATTTTGTCACTCTGTACTACATTGTGCAGAAGTTACGGAAGGTGGAGGCCTTTACCGTCCACCGTCGAAAGACCTTCTGAAGGCTTTGCTTTGTACATGCTGTAACCTACAGGCTATAAGAAACAGTCATTTCCTGGAATTATAGATTGTCTATATTTTTTAAAACTGGGAGATAAGGAAACCGTACGTTTTGCCATACCATACGTACTACGTTACAAGTACTGCCGAAAAAGTATTGGTTTGAAATTTTTTTTCACAATTTGCTTTACACCTCACCGACACGGATAGGTCTTATGGCGACGATGGGATAGGAAAGGGCTAAGAGTGGAAAGAAGTGACGGTTGCTTTAAATAAGGTAAAACTCCAGCATGTGCCTGGTGTGAAAATGAAAAAAACAAACAAACAGAAATCCATCTTCAGGGCTGGCAAGGGTAGGGTTCGAACCCACTATCCTCCGAATGCAAGCTAATGGCTACGTGACCCAAACCGCACAGCCACCTGCTCAGTATGGGATTGATATATTATTGTTTTAACGTAATTACGTAATTCTAAACAAATTTAAACATTTCATGAACCCGAGTTCCGAATACTTTTACCACCTCTGGAACAGTACGTGCGTTGGGTTAGGGTCTCCAATAGCGCGGAGGTGGGCTCACGGCGCTTGGCCCCCTTAATTTTTGAGACGTATCCGATAATCATTCTGAGGCTTAACACTTGTGATTTTGGACTTTATGGAATTCTGTCAAACCACTCTATTCCCTCAAATATGGTTAAGACTATTTTGAAGCCATTTTTGGCCATTTTGCGGAAGAAATTTTTGCACTTCCTTTTACCACAATCTTCTGAAATGTTCACTACTCGATTTATTTTAGCCGTATACGACCCGGACCTACGAAAACGGACAGACGGACAGGGAGCGTTGACCGTGCGGTAAAGGGCGCGCAGCTGTGAGCTCGCATCCAGGAGATAGAGGGTTCGAACCCCACTGCCGAGGCCTGAAGCTGGTTTTCCGTGGTTTTCAATTTTCACACCAGGAAAATTAATTAAGGCCACGGCCGCTTCTTTCCCATTCCTAGGCCTTTCCTGTCCCAACGTCGGCATAAGACCTATCTGTGTCGGTGCAACGTAAACCAAATAACAAAATAATAATAATACTAATAATAATAATCATAATAATAATAAAATATTGGCTTTATGTCCCACTAACTACTTTTATGGTTTTTGGAGACGCCGAGGAGCCGGAATTTAGTCCCGCAAGAGTTATTTTACGTGCCAGTAAATCTACCGACATGCAGCTGACGTATTTGAGTTCCTTCAAATACCACCGGACAGAGCCAGGATCGAACCTGTCAAGTTGGGGTCAGATGGCCTGCGCCTCAGCCGTCTGAGCCACTCAGCCCGGCTCTCCCATTTTTTTGTAACGCTTGCCGAGCCAAGTACGGTTCCGAAACGTGCGATGTATTCTACTTTAAAACCAGTGCTTTTTCTGCAAGTCAATCTCTAGAAGTACTATGTTTTTAATAAATATTGAACAATTGTGAAGCAAAATAAATCCATAATTCGTTTGGGTCACGTAGCTGTCATCTTACATTCGGCAGTCCAGTTTTACGCCCAAATGCCCTTCTTGGTGCCATCCCTATTTGGAACAATGTGTTCACTAATGCGTGTTTCTGTTGTGGTTGGTATATTGTGTGTAAATGGAGATTATTGTTAAGATGTACACATACACCCAACCTCTGAGCTAGAGGATTTAACGAAATGCGGCCAAAATACCCGGCCCCTTTCTGGATATGAGATAGGCACGCTATTTCGGGATTGGCATCTCAATATCCACAAATGGTTTCGTACAACGAGCGTTTGTTAAATTTAGAAATGCAGAGTATAAAAGATCGAAGGCAGAAAGTTGTGGTGAAATTGCTATATAAAATGATAAATGATAAATTCGAAAATTGATAATCCTGATTTCCTGCCCCTCGTCAACTTCCACGTGCCGCAACAAAATTCAAGATTTCATTTAACATTTTCAAATAAAAAAGCTAGAACATCTGGACACCAAAATTCTCCACTGTACAGACGATGCAGTATCTATAGCCTCCGTGGCTCAGGCGGCAACACGCCGCCCTTTCACCACTGTGTTCCGTAGATCAAATCCCTGTCACTCCATGTGAGGTTTGTTTTAGACAAAGCGGAGGCGGGACAGGTTTTTCTCGGGGCACTCCGGTTTTCGCTGTCATATGTCATTCCAACAGCACTCTCCAATATAATTTCATTTCATCTGTCATTCGTTAATCATTGCCCCAGAGGAGTGCGACAGGCTTCGGCAACCGGCACATTTCCTATCCTCGCCGCTAGATGGGGCTACATTCATTCCATTCCTGACCCAGTTGAATTACTGGAAACAGGCTGTGGATTTTCATTTTCAGTATGTATAACAGTGCATTTCGGAAAAATAATGCTGTGGATGTGAGTACAATGATGACAATATTTTAAAAAGAATTCACGGCTAGCATTAAAAGATAACAGTTATGATAAAACACTGAATGATAATTATATTAAACCAGACTTGTAAGCCCAAGCTCACAATAACAGAAGAAATAGGATTAGATTAAATACATAAGATTCGTTTAGATTAAATTTTATTAATTTAGTCTAGGCAACAGGCCTATTTCCTTTCTTTCTTTCTTTCTTTCTTCCTTTCTTTCTTTCTTCCTTCCTTTCTTTCTTTCTTTCTTAATCTGTTTACCCTCCAGGGTTGGTTTTTCCCTCGGACTCAGCGAGGGACCCCATATCTACCGCCTCAAAGGCAGTGTACGGGAGCGTGAGACTTTGGGTTGTGGGATACAAATGGGGAGGGGACCAGTACTTCGCCCAGGCGGCCTCACTTGCTATGCTGGACAAGGGCCTTGTGTGGGGGATGGGAAGATTGGAAAGGACAGGCAATAAAGAGGGAAGGAATCAGCTATGGCCTTAAGTTTGGCACCATCACGGCATTCGCATGGAGGGGAAGTGGGAAACTACTTAAAACCACTTCCAGAATGGTTGAGGGAGGAATCGAACCCTCTCTGCTCAGTTGACCTCCCAAGGCTGAGTGGACCCCTTGGACAACGTTCCAGTCCTCATACCACTTTTCAAATTTCGTGGCAGATCCTCCGGGGGTGGCAGCTAATCATGCGAAGCTAGATAATATTAAGTAATAATTATTTATAATTTTACTTTCTGTCACAAATAATACTGCTGCAATTGGGATGAAAATCCTTTAGCAAGCAATATATTAAATTAAATATATTTACAATAGGTATGCTGAAAATGCGAGCAGTTCTGGTTGTACACCATTTTATTTATATAAATATATATTGTATTACAATTTGCAATTAATATCTGAAATAAAGTAACATGAACTGAAAATTAAAAGATTTCATCGTTGTCATAGGTTTTCGTATATATTTCTTTCCAATACTGAGTTAACTGCGTTAGTGTCCAAGTACAAAAAAAAAAGAGAATAGGCTACTAGTAACAGCTATCTCTTTTGCATATCTCCTCGTCCAAGTGCTTTTAACGAGTAACTAGGCAGAAGGGCCCAATTAAAAGTTACTAATTATCTCCTCCAGCTCAACTCTGATTAAAACTCGCGGAGCGTTTCGTTTGCCCGCACAGTCTCTCCCTGGGCTCGTTCTCTGTTAAGCAGCCATCTAAATGCGCAACTCTTTTTTTCCCAATCAGCAGATAAGGCACGTTCCAATATGAACGGGCAAGGATAATGCGAGACCTGTGGACATTCCAGCTAATTAGAAAGCAAATTGGACTGCAAACGCGTTGGAGAGGAGAGGGAAGGTTGAGATAGGAGTATGGTGTTGTGAGGGTGGCAGAAGTATGCAGGCGAAAACGTACGAAATTACACGTTCATCCGAATTCTGCACGGCGCACTCCAATCACCTCACAGGTCGGCGCATGCTATTTTATAGTTCCTAACAGATGCATCACGACTAAGAATAGTGATATTGTACTGGCATAAATGTATTCGTCAAATTTACATCGCTATTTTAAGGACTCGTTTTTGAGATGCAGTAAACAAGCTGAGAGTAACCGAATGCTGCCAAGTTACGTCTTCATAAACTTTATTACGATTTGTTCAACGGTAGCCATAGCTCAGTTATAGAATATAAATTCAAGTGGATATGAGTACGTATGTGGCATAAAAATGTTTGAGAAGTTACTCAGGTACGTTACTGAGCCTCGTTAATTTAGCCGAAAACGCCTACTCAAATACAACTTTTGTATCTTTAGGAAGGAAAACACAGGGCCCAATAGCATCAGAAAGGTTGTGTTAAAATTGTAGCATATGAATAAGCTACGCATTTACAATTTTGAAGTGTAATTTCTATAACTAACTACTACTAAGAAGTAGAAGAAAAAGAAGAAGAAGAAGAATAAGGTGAAGACGTTTTGACGCTTTTCGACTACTGAAAGAAAGAAGAAAACTTAGGCTAAAATGACAGGACCATCGAACAAACATTATCTTGAAGTAGGCCAGTATATTGAGCATTGAGTATTGCACCCTCCCACCTCCTGAGTCCCAGACTAGCATTTATCTCAGGGGTGATCAGTTCGAAAACGAATAAAAAAAATTTATATCAAAAAAATATATATATCGGCGCATCAAATGAACACAGGGATGAACGGGGCATGAAAATTTAAGGTTACGGGGGACGACTCATTCATGGATACAAAATTCTGACTCCACAATAGGAATGGGAAGTGACAACTTAAATTCCATTGGCATACTAGACTAACTACAATGAAAAGATATGGAAGCTGTTTCCTATTGAAATTGCAATGAGGAGCAATTTATTCACTTATTTTGCATACTACACATGATGACAAATTTACATTGTGACACTTTAATCCTGAAAAATAAATGACATAATATTTGGATTTTACCTCACTACTCTGGTAGTGTAAAACATCTGGTGAATTCGTCCCAATTGGTTACTGGGGATCGAATTCACATCCGTATGATTGGACGTTTCACCGCTGGAGATCTTCTTTCGGAAACGAAGGCACGACAGTAACTTTTTACTGTCGTCTCCTCGTTCCGTTTGGACATGAGACACTTCCGGTATGTACATTCTGATGAGCCGGACACCCACCGTAGAAAATGTTATCGCCTCGAAAAAACGGGAATTTATAATACGGACAAACTCTAGCCTATTATTTCCAGATTCACAAACACACCAGGTAGAGTTCATTAACTCAAAAGCTACTTTAATATTTACACTTGTCAATACGACAAGACGTACGGAAAGGTTCATTACTCTGCTCTGACCCTGCAAACATGTGCCGTCCGTGGGTTATTTACGTATCTACCGCTATCTCCCCGTGAAAACCCAACATGTGGTTCGGAGCAGTTCGACACAGGATGACTGTCCCTAGCATACCCTCCTATGATTATCAAATAATATCATTACCATTCTCTGTCTGATCATTAGCATATACTTTGACTACCATCAATTAATTTTATTATTATCATTAATTTCAATTATAATCCGGTATTTGATTATTATCATTTGTCATCCGGGATGATTATATGCCAACCCTTGCCGGCGTTTCAAACGAGGGTTAGGTCTTCCTCCTAATTTATCCGCACAATATAATGATCAGCTTCCTCATAAATATTTTATTATTATTATTATTATTATTATTATTATTATTATTATTATTATTATTATTATTATTATGATATTCGTAACAATGAATCATCGCCCATTAAATATCTTAATTTCCGTTCATCATAACTATTATTCTCAAATTACTATTGCAAGTTCTTTATCTTCTGCTCCTTCAACTTTTCATTATTATTATTATTATTATTATTATTATTAATAGTGGAAATCGTGATTATCGTAACCCGTAATCATCCTTTCTATAATACTTCAACTTCTCGCTCTTATTATTTTCATCAAAAAAAATAAAAAAAAGTACCTTCATTGGTTATTCTTCTTCTCCTTCTTCAAATATTTTATTTATTATTATTATTAGTTAAAAATCTCAAATCTTTCATTTCATCTCCCAACATCATTATTATGTCCAAAATAAAAAAAAGTAAATTCTTCAAAAAAGTACTTTTCTTAATATTTATTATTATTATTATTAATAAAACTTAAATTCGCCTGTTACACGGTAGTTCACTCTTAATATGTTTAACGCATAACCCCTTTTACAATTCCGATTTATCTTGGCACTAAGCACTCGATTTAAGACAAGATTCACTTGGAGTATGATTATTGTTATTATTATTATTAAAAATGGAAAGATGATATTTTAATTTCCACTCTTTAGAATTTAGTCACATATGTTAAATCCCGTTATGAACCACTAAGATCTGCTTTATATTGGTCGGGACAACACGGTATTCGGGACCGTACCTTCAACTTCGTACTGCCGTTAATTTTATATGGGGACACCTGTCCTCCCAAGACACATCTCACAACGTATGGCATATCACGGCTGGGCAAATACCTCCAATGCCGGCGATTGCTAAACTATTCCTTCAAATTTGAAGTCCATTTCCTTTCATCGGAACTCTTCAAACATTTAATTCATAAAATAATCCTCGGTGCGTGGATTCTACCACTAAGAACACCGGCATATGCATTTATATCATCTTAGGCCTTGAGATTCATCTATTTCATCATTACAAACAATACGGCTCAACTTATTTCACGCCGGATATTCGTCCCTCATGACTTCCAACTCTAAATATGGGCTCAACTCATTCTGGGCTTTTAACATATCGTGACCATTCTAATTCACGTGCCTATATCGCTCTTAAACAAAATTTTAATGGTTAAATTAAAGTCCAAAAACGTAAAATCAAAAATTTACGTAAAATCAAACTGATTACGCGAATGAAAGTCTTTAACGCTACATGTCATCTCCACATTGATTATTATATTTGCACTGGCTAACTCACGAAGCACTGTCATTATATTTATTATACTTTAACTTGCACATGCCCAAATATTATTATTATTATTATTTTACTTTCCTTTGTCAACTCATAAACATTATTATTATTAGTATTTTAATGACCTTCCGTACGCAACACAAATCTTCCATACTCTGGCTTTTTCATAATCTGGCTGTCTAATAGAAATTATTCCTAATTAAATTACAAATGATCACCGCAGTGAATGAAATTCAAATAAATGGGTTAGCACAAAAAAAGAATTTAACACTTGAAATGAACTTAATTCAAAGTATTATAAACAGCATGCATTAATTGAAAGAAATATATCCCATATTTACATTATATACAACAAACAATTACTCAAATTAATTAATCTAACCCATTATTACGTTAATATAAATTAGTTCGTCCGTCTAACAAAAAAAATAAAAATCATGGACTCGGGAAGCGGACCATGTTAAGTAACCATAATTAATTTACACTGAACCCCGTTTAGTCGCGATAACATCCCCTAAATATCAAAATTGTGTACTCATTCCTATGTAGAATTCCATTGTCTCGTAGCGGAGGAGATATAGGCTTTACGGCCCCATGGTGATTTACACGTCCATCATGTCGCACAATACAAATTTTACACAATAAAACACTTCTGGGTGACTACCCATGATTAATACCTTATTACACTAATTTACACAAGAATACTAATAACAAAAAAAAACACTTATAGGTGCTCCTAGACCCCTGACACTCGCACAATATACTCTTCATATACGCCCGAAACACACGTCGTGACACATTACGACGAAATGTCGTTCATTTGAACCGGCGCGTATCGCGTCTTCAACCGGCACTTCCTAGTTTATTTTCAAGCCGTCTTGATCATCGTCTAGCTCCTATAATTCCCTGCTCGGATAGTTATTCACCGTCTATCTTGAGGTGTTTACTTCAGGCTCCGCACACTGCCTTCCAAAGGTACTATCGGCGTTCCGTTAGTTAGTTATTATTTAAACACATGACATTCATTAATTTCAACATACAATTGTACTGATTATACACACTCGGTACTATGGATAATTTCACTGTTCGTATTCATTCTCCTAATAATTCACGTACTTTCAACTCTAACTGACTTCGAATACGTCCCGAGGTACTGACTTACAGAGTCAACGTGTCAGAGTCTCAACTACTTCATTACGACTGACACGACTGGTGACCGATAACGACTGGTGACTGGTAAGAACTGAGTGATGTGAGGTCCGCTCGGTCACAACTGGTGACTTCAAACGACTGAGTACTGGTAGGAACTGAGTGATGTGAGGTCCGCTTCTGGACTTTTATGGACGATCTGATTTCCCGCCGGGGTCATCCGCGGTCACTTCCTGGAGAGGGGGGTTGGTTTCCTAAATTGGCATATGCAGGTGGATTTGGATCTCTTGCTTTATCCTACTTAATACACTGGTGATACACATTCATGTGTCGTATTCTGAACTCCTATCGTTCGGTGATCATGGAAATATCACTTAATTTCTGTCCTCCACCTTTCGCGCGCTAACTCGGCGTCCCTGATGGCGTGCTCATCTCGACCAATGGCGAGATAGCGTGGGTCATTTCCACGAATTCATTACTTTAATTTATTACGATTACCATTATTCAACATGGGAACGATATCACAAAAATCCCCTCTATTCAATTATGTGGTTGGAATAATTTAATTATTGTTATCGGAGAAGCTAACTGGAGTTCACTCTGAGTTTTTCTTATGTTGGTTTATCTGCGGGCCTACGATACATTTTCTCATTGGTCAGGACCGCTTTGGTTAGTTTGAAATCTCTCCCTGTGAAACGTGGCCACACCAAATGCCTCGGGCGTGGACGAAACCCGTACGTCATATTCTCGGTATTGGCGATGCATCTTGCTCGGCCTTGGTCCGAAATATATACTCTTTCACTTCCTTGTAGTCATTATTCTGTTGTTGTGAGCTCTAGATTTAAATCCTCTTATCTTTTGACCAGGAAACCTTCTTCCCCTTAATGACAAGCTTACCGTGGCGCCGGACTGTCGCGATCATGTGGAAATTCTCCCGTCCACACAAAACTGACACTGTATTTATTTAATATTCCAATATATCTGTATTTCTCATATCAAAATCAAATCATGAAACTAGGGCCTATCTCATCAGGGTACAGTATATTATCACCTTTTTTTGCAAGTGTTTTACGTCACATCGACACAGATAGGTCTTATGGCGACGATGGGACAGGAAAGGGATAGAAGTGGGAAGGAAGTGGCCGTGCCCTTATTTAAGGTAAGCTCAGCATTTGAATGGTGTGAAGATGGGAAAGCACGGGAAACCATATTCAGGGCTGCCGACAGTGGGGCTCGAACCCACTATCTTCCGAATACTGGATACTGGCCGCATTTAAGCGACTGCAGCTATCGATCTCGGTATGATCACCATTTATCAAACATCAACTTCGACGTGCTGGCCACATCGCCCGCGTGCGTTACACACGTTGTCCACAGCAAGTGTATTCTCAATTCAAGAATGGACAACGTTGTAAGGGAGGACACCAAAACTAATAATAAGACATTCTAAAGTATAATATATCGATTCATTACTTCTAAAACCTGATACGCTCCAATGTTCTTCCTATCCGTTATATTCCTTAAGACTAGTCACACCTCCCAGCCACATATTTATATGGAAACCGTCAGAATAATTTTAATTACACTGTGCTAATATGTAAAGGAAAACAGACCTTAGCGTGCCGTATTGCAGGGATTGTGTTTGCAAGCGAATTTACGCACTCCTACAGTATAACGCATTTAAGGTTCATTTTCCTTTATGCGAAACCATAGGAAAATTAACATAACGAAAATTGTTCTAAAGGACTGCATATCCACATGTGGCTGGGAGGCGTGACAAGTCTTAAGGAAAATAATGGATAGGAAGAGCATTGGGGCATACGATTTTTTAAAAGTAAGCCATCGCTATAGCAGTGCCAAACCGACATTGGCAACAGGGACAAAATTGTGACGTACTGTCTTCGAATGCCCACAACATTTTGAACAGTAGCGACGCGGGTAAGAAGCCGATAGACGAGATCGCAGAATGACAATGGGGTTCTAGAACAAGTAGATTTGGCAGATTTATTGCGCCAGCATTGTGGCAAAGCTTGTTGTTCTGGAATTCGTCTCTTCAGCTGTCTAAGGAAACAATATAAAATCAGCGACCTTGATTCATTACGAAGACTTCATTGTACCCGCCATTGAGTGAATGAGTACGATCTGAAGTACCCCAAATCCCTTTCCAACATATTTCCCTACCGAGCTCGATAGCTGCAGTCGCTTAAGTGCGGCCAGTATCCAGTAATCGGGAGATAGTGGGTTCGAGCCCCACTGTCGGCAGCCCTGAAGATGTTTTTCCGTGGTTTCCCATTTTCACACCAGGCAAATGTTGGGGCTCTACCTTAATTAAGGCCACGGCCGCTTCCTTCCAATTCCTAGGCCTTCCCTACCCCATCGTCGCCAGAAGACATATCTGTGTCGGTGCGACGTAAAGCAAAAAAAAAAAAAACATATTTCCCTAATATTTCATATGTAATATAATCCTGTTTCATTAGATAAAAATATTCTGAATAAGAATTCGCCAGCGGATCATTGCAGATGTCCAGAAGTCTACGACGAATAAGCCGAAACTTTTACGAGAAGCAGCAACCTCTAGCTTCCAAAACGATTCCTAAGGTGTCAGCGATGTATTCATCGTAGGGAAAAGATTTTTTTTGGAGAAAAGATGGGCCATTGGTCATTAATTTGAATATTTAATTACAAAGTCTGTATATACCGCAAAACTGAATTGGATGGCACACAATTTATTAGGAAATAAATTCCCAAATTACGTAAGCATTAAAATGTGATGCAATAGCCTATATTTTAGATGTAGGGCCTACCATGTACGACTTAACGTGGTATAAGTGTAGAAGGCCCTTTTAGGGATTGTTATCATAGGCTGGGTGCTGGGAAGATGCTCAGTCATCACCTTGAGATAAACTGAGTTCTGGCACTCGCCTTCTGACCCCAACTTGGCAGGTTCGATCCTATCTCAGTCCGGTGGTATTTGAAGGTGCTCAAATACGTCAGCCTCGTGCCGGTCGATTTACTGGCACGTAAAAGAACTACTGCGGGACTAAATTCCGGCACCTCGGCGTCTCCCAAAACCGTAAAAGTAGTTAGTGGGACGTAAAACTAATAACATTATTATAAAACTGAGATCTACTTTATATGAGAGAAAATGGACCCGATCGTCAAAGCCAAGCAATTCTGGTAAGGATATAACCACGGTAACCATGTGATATTACAGTGTCTTTTAGCCATCTAGCTGTATTAGCAATCGTCTTGGCAAATCAGTCCTCAAAAGGACTGGCATCAGGAAGGGCATTCGCCGCAAAACAGGAGCCAAGTCCATATGTGTGACCCGGATCGCACACGAAGAGCGGTGAAAGAAGAGGGGGAAGAAAAAACATGAAATAGGGGATGATGATAATGATTTATTTATTTATTTATTTATTTATTTATTTATTTATTTATTTATTTATTTATTTATTTATTTATTTATTTATTTATTTATTTATTTTTATTTATCTTTCTCTTTACCTTTTCACAATTTAATGGGGTAAAACACTTGCTTCGTTTATTGATAATATTAGAAAATGACTTCCGTTCTTAACAATAATTGTCATAATTTAATCTCTTAATAGTTCTACGTCGCACAGACACCGTGATGATAGGATAGGAAAGGCCTGGGACTGGGAAGGAAGCTTGATGGTGATGATGATGATTGTTGTTTAAAGGGGCCTGAAATCAAGGTCATAGGCCCCAGGAAGGAAGTGACAACGGGCTTAGTTTTGGTATGGCCCCAGCATTTGACAGGCGTGAAAGTGGGAAACCACGAAAAGCCATCTTCATGGATGTCTTCCAAATGCAAGCTGACAGCTACGTGGCTTAAACCTCGTAGCCAACTAGTTTGGTCATAATTTAGTCTTCGTATTCAGTATCATGGGGCATCATGATCATTGTGTTGTATATTATTTTGTCTGTGAATTCCAGAGAATTAACTACCGTGGATTAATAAGTCGTCTGTCGTTTCTTAATGTGTAATTCATTCGCGAATAATAAGACACAAGAAACACTGGTTTCAATATAATAGAATGAGTTATCTGCAGGAGAATAAGACATGAAAAAGAGCCTTTGTGAGGATATACAATGGTGGTGTTCGAGCACATCGTTTTCTGAGCCCTGGCCTATCTAGATGTCTCCAGCCCAGCCAGATTGACCACAAATTCTGCAGTGTCAAGCGGTGCTTTGATGACAAGATACTCTTATAACGCACCACACAAGTTGGTCTTACAAGGTCGATAGAACCCCATTTCAGAATTATAATCCTTGCACTGGCCAGAAATATAATTCGAGTGATCTGGATAAAAGACAGGGACGCTACATCTTCATCATGAGGTTGACGTTATTATAATAATCAATAACATATCTAGACCGTAATTCCTAAATTCTTCGTAATACAAGCCCCGCATTCTAGGATTAGCGAGCATGCCTCTCATCCAGATGCCCGAAGTTCGACTGGCAGTCAGGATAGATATTTTTTCCTGAATGTGAGGGTTGGTTCGCAGTTAATGTAGGCTATATGAGAACAACTGAGGACCCATATGCCATTGATAGTGACCGCAATAAGAAAAGGGCCTATAGCATACACCTAGAAATGTGCAGGCATTTGGGTTGAGGAGCAGTCGCCTGGTACGCCAAGTCCCATCAGAATTTTGAGGCTGTGGGGCTCATAAACATTTTGGAAGTGTATGACTGAATAAGTCCATAATACAACAATCCGCAATGGACACCTTACATGGTAGAATCATTCGATGCGTCACTCAGAAAGAACGGAACTGTAGCACAGAACTTCATTGACAGTGAGGGATCACAAGGAAGGCCTAGAAATTCCCTGCAGACAAGTGAAACAAATAATGCGAAAAGGACATGTAGAATATTAATAGCTATTTGAAAGAAGCCGGAAATGATCTGATAGCCTGGATTCCCCAGTGGGTGGAGGTGGTATAATAACATCTGCGGTATCCCCTTCCTGTCGTAAGAGGCGAATAATAGGGGGACCAGGGGCCCTTAATTTAGGATCGTGGGTTGGCGACCACGGTTCCACTAGCTGAGTCTGGAATTGCTTCCACTTACTCGTGTCAGATTCCTCTCCTTTACTGTATGTTTCCTGTTCGATCTATCTTGGTCAATTCTTGTTATTTTCATACCCGACGGTATTAGGTTTTTAAGACCTAGGGAGTCTCATTTTCACGTCGTTCGTGGCCTTCCCACACTTTTGCCGATACCTTCATTTTTGCAGCGTCAGACCTCTTCCATTTTCCTCTCTGATTAATGTTAATAAAGGATTGTTGCTCAGTTGTAGGGCCTACTTCCTGTTGAAACAGTAGTCACCTCTACCGCCACCACCACGAGATGATGATGATGATGATGATGATGCTTGTTGTTTAAAGGGGCCAAACATCTAGGTCGTCGGTTCCTAATGGTACGAAATGTTGTGACAATTTAAAAATCCATAATCCTCCATTGACCAAAATTCAAAAACGTGAGGACGAAGAATGAATGGATGGATATGAAGTTAAAACAATCAGTGGATCCGACCCCACTAGCGTTAAACAATAGTACTACTGACCAAGGGACTGCTTCTAAAGCACGATACTAAATCGATGAGACTTGTAGTAGAAACGGGTCCAAAATCCAGGTCATCGGTCCCTCATCATGGTACTTATCCCTAGGAAAATAGAACCATGTCATTTGTCATGTTGCGGTACTAATCAAAAGTAGCGTAGACACGCGGTATACCACACATTATGGTACTACTCACAGGTATGAAATTCGCACATGTAACACAGACCTATGGTATTTCGTACACTGCGTCGCTCAAACCTATACAAGCGACGCAAACCTATGGCGTTCCTCAAATAAGTGGACTAACCACAGGGACCCGCACTAACCCGTGGTGTTACTCACATAGTGGGTACTAAGCATAGGCAAAGCAGAACCATGGTGTCGCTCATCCCATGGTGTTGCTCATATAGGGGTACGAATCACAGGTAGGCCTACTGTAATAAGCATCCTGAGCCACACACTGTCGCTACTAATCACAAACCTATTTTGTACCTAACATAGTAGTACTACGCGCAAGTAAAAGCGACCCATGGTGTTCCCTGCGTGATGGTAATAATTACAAGTAGTCTCATGGTTCCGCGGACAACCCGGTTAGGACCCCTATATCCGCCACCTGGAACGTGCCACGTGAGAGTATCACCTCTCCACCTGCTACGCCAGCGTAGTAGGTTCGTGGACCACGATATATTTAATGGCAACTGATCATTCTTACGACTGCAAGTCAGCCAACATATTTAGGATATAGGGTTTCGTACCAATTATCTTTTAAATCACTGTATAGAACTGAGATTTCTATTTGAAAATGACATGAATTCAGTACATCCAAGTTCTGTCTTAATCAAACGAGACTGTACATTGCTTTAAGTGTCCGATCTGTGACCGCGGACTCCGGGCTACGAGTTCCAACTGCGATGCGAGCCATAAGGGCAGTTAACTGTTTTACGGCGCCTCCTGGTCCACGCAGAAGCAATCCAAGCGATTAGCGTTGTGCCAGCCAGGCTGGGACTCGCATAACGACGATCGTGGAAATGGAATACACCACGCTCTCATTGGCACTAACCACAACTTCCGGACCTTAGGGTGGACTAACCGACATCATGCTCACGAACTAAATGGGCCTTGCGGCAGAAGCTCCATTGTGGTGGGAGTAGCAACTCCATTGTCAAGAATGCTAGAACATTACAGAGGAAGAGGTAGAAGGATATGAAGAAAACTCACTAGTGCTAGAAGAACGTGTGCGTATAGCACCGAACAATTTCTAGAAGTGTTTCGTCAATTACTGTTAAATGTCTTACCTCCCTGTAAGAGTCTTAACGTTCAATAATGGAGAAGTCGAGCACAGAGATTATTTAATCTAATTCACTACATACGTTATTAGAGGGAACCAATTCCCTTGCGTAGTTGGTTGAGGCACTTACCCTCTGTGTTCAAGGTTGCATGACCGAAGCCCACCGCAAGCGATTGGCATTTAATAGTGTTTGGTGTGAATGTACAAGAAAATGCACTTGGGTATCAGGTAGGCAAACTTTCAGTTACACATAGTAATTGAAAATTAATTAAATAGCCACGCATCTCACGTCGTGTCCAGTAATTACGGAATCCAATTCTAATGGTAGGCATTTCAACACCTGTAAACGTGATTTTGAGTATATTATAAACAAGGTAATGTGAAAATAAGGCAACGGAAATACCTAATCAACAGTTTAAAATATTAAGAAATACTATCGCTCCTACGAGCTACGATAAACCTGCAGAACCTAACTCCTCATGAATCTGTTCATCTATTATTTTAACATTTTGCATTCTGCATATCGATGGCTTGCTTCTAAAACCTCGTATGTCCCAATGCTCTTCCTACCCATTATATTCATGAAGACTGGTCACGCCTCCCAGCCACATATTTATATGCAGTCCATTAGAATAATATGTTTTTTTTCTATTGGCTTTACGTCACACCGAAAGAATAATATCTTTGTGTTCATTTTTGCTATGATAATGTGTGAAGAAAAATGGACCCTTTTTTATATGTATACAAATGCTATTTGTTCGGGGCGTCGACCCACGTGGATCTTTTGCACCTACTGGTACCATATTGTATGAACCTGCGTGTAATTGGAATGGCGAAAGTGTGGAATGTTGTGTGTGAGGAAAGGAAGATTAAGGACGTCACGAAAATCAAGTCCCCAGGCTATGGACATTAATCATTACAATTAAAATCCCCTGATCCGGCCGGGAATCGAACCTAGGGCCGCCGGGTGACAGGCGGACGCGTTGCCCCCTACACCGCGAAAATGGACCTTACCATACGGCATTGTAGGGATGTTGTTTGGAAAGCAAATTTACGCGCTCATACAGAACAATGCATTTAAAGTTAATTTTCCTTTACACACGAGCATAGGAAAATATTAACGCAACGAACGTTTTTCTGATGGACTGCATATCCATATGCGGCTGGGAGACGTGACCAGGCTTAAGGAAAATAATGGATAGGAAGAGCCTTGAGGCATACAAGGTTTTAAAATTAAGCCATCGGTAGACTAGTCCTCTGAATTAGGGTTCAAGGCTAACATGAGTAAGCTAGCCGACATTTGGCCAGGACTGATTTACGTAGTAAATAAATGAAAATCCATAGCAATCGTAAGCACAACATTCTAAGCGTATCCGAGTTGAAATAATGGAATACAAAGCTGGAACATGTTGATCACTTCAGTACGTAAGACAGATATCATCATCATCATCATCATCATCTGTTTACCCTCCAGGTTCGGTTTTTCCCTCGGACTTAGCGAGGGATCCCACATCTACCGCCTCAAGGGCAGTGTCCTGGAGCTTCAGATACTTGGTCGGGGGATACAACTGGGGAGTATGACCAGTACCTCGCCCAGGCGGCCTCACCTGCTATGCTGAACAGGGGCCTTGTGGAGGGATGGGAAGATTGGAAGGGATAGGCAAGGAAGAGGGAAGGAAGCGGCCGTGGCCTTAAGTTAGGTACCATCCCGGCATTCGCCTGGAGGAGAAGTGGGAAACCACGGAAAACCACTTCCAGGATGGCTGAGATGGGAATCGAACCCACCTCTACTCAGTTGACCTCCCGAGGCTGAGTGGACCCCGTTCCAGCCCTCGTACCACTTTTCAAATTTCGTGGCAGAGCCGGGAATCGAACCCGGGCCTCCGGGGGTGGCAGCTAATCACGCTAACCACCACACCACAGAGGCGGACAAGACAGATATAATAATAATAATAATAATAATAATAATAATAATAATAATAATAATAATAATAATAATATTGGCTTTACGTCCTACCAACTATTATTGCATTTTTTCGGAGGCACTGAGGTGCCAGAATTTAGTCCCTCAGGAGTTCTTTTTCCTGCCAGTAAATCTACCAACACGAGGCTAACGAATTTGAGCACCTTTGATTACCGCCGAACTGAGCTAAGATCGAACCTGCCAAGTTGGGGTCAGAACGCCACCGTCTCAAGTTTCTGAGCCACTCAGCCCGGCTATGGACATTCTCCCCTGAAGGTAGTACAGTAAGTGAAACCAAATTCGTGTGTAACAAAACTAATGCAGTGATATCACAGCTGTGATCAACGGCGTTCTTAAGAAATAAGTGAGTTCAACATCCAGTCCGACTTTGTTGTACGGGAGAGAACGCTGGATAAACTGAGGGTGTATTAAACCATTGGTTGGCAGTAACAGATACGAAAATAGCGAGGATGTTTGCTGTTACAAGCATGTGGGGAATAATGGCTAATTCGGAAATGAACTCGGTGGATGAATATATGCGTATAAGCCGGTTTGGGTGGTAGAGACATGTGAGGCGAATGGAGTAGGATAATGGACTCGAATATCGTGAGTATAGGAAGCAAAGGGAGATGATGGTTACTCAGTTCTTAATTATCTAAATATAATTAGGAAGAAACGTAAGATCATAGAATGTTTAGTAGGGAATACAAAACAGTTAGAGACGCGTAACGAAACGAAGTCACTGAACTAGTTGAAAATTCAAGATTGTGAAAGCGCTTGGTTATTTCGCTGGGGATTGCAGGCTGAATGTTGAAATTGTAAGAGTATTATAATAAAGATGTGTATATGTATGCATGCAGTTAAGATTAAAATGTGCTATCATTACAGAAACTGTGAAAGTAAATATAAAATCAAACATGTTTGATACATTCGTTTTACTTGTTCTAAGACAAACAAAAATATAGACGTTTATTTCTCTCATTAATTTTATAATTCGTTCTGTCTTCATCTGCTTACTCTCGAGAATTGGCTTTTGCCTCGGACTCATCGAGGAATCCCACCTCTACCACCTCAAGGGCAGTGTCCTGGAGCGTGAGACAATGGGTCAGGCGATACAACTGGGGAGAATGACCAGTACCTCGCCCAGGCGGCCTCACCTGCTATGCTGAACAGGGGCCTTGGTGGGGGATGGGAAGATTGGAAAGGATAGACAAGGAAGAGGGAAGGAAGCGGCCGTGACCTTAAGTTAGTTACCATCCCGGCATTTGCCTGGAGGAGAAGTTGGAAACCACGGAAAACCACTTCCAGGATTGCTGAGGCGGGAATCGAACCCCCCTCTACTCAGTTGACCTCCCGGGGCTGAGTGGACCCCGTTCCAAACCTCGTACCACTTTTCAAATGTCGTGGCAGAGCCGGGAATAGAACCCGGGCCTCCGGGGTTGGCAGCTAATCCCACTAACCACTGCTCTACATAGGTGGACTAATTTTATAATTTCTTAAGTTAATTTCCATATAGGCAACTTTGTAATCTCTAGTAGCTTAGCGAGAGAGACGGAGGGAGATAGAGAGAGATTTCTGCTTGATACATTTGAAGGGACGAGACAGAAACGTGTTACAGTGCATTAAGCAGCAACACTTCAGGCCATACCTTCGTACATTCCTAATTTTGGAACATTGTAACTATCATCGTTCTTGAATTTTACTCTTATTTGCTGTCATTGTGGTAAATAACATTATTAACTGCATGGGTAGATGTCCGCCTCTGTGGTGTAGTGGTTAGCGTGATTAGCTGCCACCCCCGGAGGTCCGGGTTCGATTCCCGGCTCTGCCACGAAATTTGAAAAGTGGTACGAGGGCTGTAACGGGGTCCACTCAGCCTCGGGAGGTCAACTGAGTAGAGGTGGGTTCGATTCCTGCCTCAGCTATCCTGGAAGTGGTTTTCCGTGGTTTCCCACTTCTCCTCCAGGCAAATTCCGGGATGGTACCTAACTTAAGGCCACGACCGCTTCCTTCCCTCTTCGTTGTCTATCCCTTCCAACCTTCCCCATCCCCCGCAAGGCCCCTGTTCAGCATAGCAGGTGAGGCCGCCTGGGCGAGGTACTGGTCATTCTCCCCAGTTGTATCCCCCGACCAAGAGTCTGATTTCTAGGACACTGCCCTTGAGGCGGTAGGGGTGGTATCCCTCGCTGAGTCCGAGGGAAAAACCGAACCTGGTGGGTAAACGGATTATGATGATGATGATGATGTACTACATGGGTAGATACTAATAAAATCATTGGAAATAAAAACGGAATTCTACTGTCTCCCATTTCAATATACATAGCATACATTCAAGCTTAAAATCTTAAAATCTTCTCGGTACGTCACTTCGTCAAATGCATGAGCATGCTTCTACACATGACTCGACTTATGTTGTTGAAAATAAATGACTCTTGAAAAAGATGTGAGTATGTATGCTCATAGAAGACCTAACTTGTATATTACACTTGGCTTCCTTGTTGAAAGTGAAAGACGTGTTTTATACTGTGCCCGTCCTAGTCAGTCATCGAACACGAGACACCCCAGGGGTGCTCAGTTCGGTGGCTGTAGGCTTATAAAATAAATGAATGTGGCAGGATTATCATAGGGTTCATCAAATGAGTGCGTCACAAATAGAAAACAAATATGACACTTTTATTCAATTAAATGCAGTATTGGCCATCCTGAAATCTATGATTATGATTATGATCGTTACGTTAAGGAATTCTATCTGGCTCTTGATGTAACAAACCTAGGCACACACAAATGGGATGGTACACGGCAGTTGTTTCCCTGACATTCTAACAGAGTATTTACATTGTAAAGATTTTTTTTTATCGTCTTCAAAGTTATTAAGTTATTTGTTTAAAGTTGAATTTAAGAATTTTCATTCAGAAAAATGAGGTCTGGGCCAAGCCTTCATCGATAATCTGGAAAAAATGCAGTAATTGTAAGAACGAATTTAGTAAAGAAATAACCAAGATTCAAAAAGTTAACACTTATGACAGAATAATAAAATTTACAGTTGTTATCTTAACGATAAAATGAAAAGTTGAATTTGCCTTGGTCTTCTCTAAGTTAATCCGAGACGTCGGATATACCTGTTCACGTCGTCTCACATCTCCTTTCGTGAGAATTTATATTGAACGTTAAGTATTTGACCAATGATTAAACTAAATAAAACGCCTCTTGGGCTTGCAAACGTAAATAAATGGGGATAATACCATCCATGTGGAGATCCTGTCCACTATCAATCGATAATATCAGTGTCACATGTTTCAGAATAGAACACATAAAAGAAATAACCCTCTAAATACTAATAAATTACTACTTCTACAGCTAACTACGGAAATTGGTAAGAAGACTGCGAGTACTAAGAAGAAAATATCTACACTATGTACATGTCGACGAGTGTCGATCAACCGTTTTACTCTCCTATTAACAAATTTATTGAGTTACAGCAAGATTGAGTTATCACATGAGAGTAAAAATAACATCAACGAATGAGCTGGTATAATCACGAATCATACATTATTCAGATATTTCGTCGAAGACTTGTTCTTTAGACCTAAGGCCTTCTCGAACATTCATCTGTACCTTGAGACTGAAATTACTGGATTACTTGAGAAAATTTGGGATATTCCCACGAATTAAAAGTACATCGATAAACATGGACCTTCATTTTCCTCATCTGAAGACACTAATATTGGGCTACACTGCATTTATCGCGAATAATCCATAAACATGTGAAAAGCTCAGTTTCGCGAAGATTCATGCCACTTATTCCATATACTCTATACGTACAATGTACCACAATGACGACTTTAACCTGTCGCATCTTAATCTCAAATATATAGCCGTGAAATATCAGGACCTACCATTGTCCTACAAATACATAACATCCACTTAAAAGTGTCTCAATGATTAATTACATCCAATTAATTATCACATGCTTCCCATGCACATGTTCACATTAAATTCGCACATAGAATTCGGACTCAATATCCCGATGACACGTTGTCTCAGACACGAGGTACAAGTAGAAGTTCAAATACAAGGAAAATATAGAAAATACGGACGAAATATCCTACCATTAAATCCATCAAACATAAACTAATTCATATTCGTGACGAAATTTACTCAATAAGCAAAGATGGTGTCGATAACACATGGATAACTCTATCAGAACCCTCACTGTCAAATTCATGGCCACATGGTCTTTAAATCATCACATATGTCAGTTTTATGACGTATTCGAGCAAATAAACTGCCATAAAAAGTATCAAAATAGCTTACTAAGGAAAAGAAAGAATAGAACAAAACTACATAGAACAGATATAAATGAGACGTAATCGACTTAACTTATAGATGAATCTTCATGTCTGGAAGTCTGGGTTCTCAATCAGCCATGCCAGGAAGAAAGAATCTGCATCCCGGCGCCGCCAACGATGGTCAAAGGTTTAGAACCTCATGGTGAAGCACTGGTAATCCATGATGTGAGATTCCGTCCTCTTCTGGAATTTATTCACGTCCACGTCTTCCGCGTCCACTCGTAAGAAAGCTGAAACTTACACAAAATGTTTTAGAGTAGGCTCCAAGCACACACGTAACAGTATTCTGGAAATGACACGTACTTTAAGGGATTAATGTCTGCACATTCGACGTCTGATCACAGCACTGTTCTAAATTATATCCAATTTTCAGACGTGTAGAGCACAGGAGTGAAGCGACGTTCCACGCTGAGCGACTGAAGGTGATAGTCCAAGACACGCCAGAGGGTGTGTGAGAGCGAGTATTCGTATCACATGACTTAAATGTCATGTCTGGTGCACATGCACGGAAGTAAAGTCAATTGAGGGGCTAAATTCTTCTCCTGTACGAATCCACAACTTCATCACCATCTTAGCCACAAGGTCGTGCAAATTATTCCAAAATTTCAGTTTTTAATTTATATCCTCCAAATGTGCTATTCTTTTATCCAGTTTATTTTACTTTAGTCCTTGAGCCTTCCGTAATTATGCACGTCGCCACCAAAGATATTACAAATATTTCATTTATATCATCCCTCGCAATTACAAGTGACACGCGCTGGCCTCCTTCTTCCAGTCACCAACCTTCATTTTTTTATTTTTATTCCGTTAGCCAGTCGGCCGCTCTCTGCACAAAAAAACTCGTTCTCGTCCCTGTCCAAGGTCGCGCGCACCCCATCTCGCCGACAAGCAGACACAAGCCGCACCAACACCTGTTCTTTCATTTGTGGCCTCACGGTCACATCCACCTCTTACTGGGACAAAAATTTTTAAGCAAGATTAAAAATTTTTAAAATCGTGTTCATTCCTTAAAATGTGGTCCGTATGCTGTCTACTTCACTGTTTAATTTTCCATGTTATTTATAATTTCAGGCATCTGTCAGTTGTCTGAACGGTAATCATTCTGCACGGCACAAACTGGTATTTCTTCGATAGCCGACCGGGGTCTTTTCTTTTTTTTTTCTTCACTCTTCTGCTTTACGGTAGAGTCTTAGGTTCGAGGCATTGAATATAAATGTTCATAGGAGAGTAATGGTTTGACATCTTCACATTGGAGTCTTTCTTCTGGCGCCCTGATTTTCAGGTTGATATTGTGGTGCCGAAGGATTTAATCTATCGTCATGAGGTGAATTCCGGTGTCGCTGGAACTGTGGGCTCTCGGCTCCCATCACATCTGGATCGGTGTCTTGATTATGAATGGCGTCCTTCCATTTTGAGCCTTTTTCAGTTTCCTTCCTTAATTCTTCAATGTACCTCATGCTTTCTCGATGACGGTTCTCCATTTCATCTCTGAAATTCCGGTAGTTACGATCTGAATAATATCTAGGTCTATCATAAGGCCTATTCCGTCTATAGTCCTGTGGTCGGTCCCGTGTCCTGTAATTTCCCCTTCTTCGGACATTCTTCGGATCTTCCATCCTGTCCTCTCTGGGTCTCATTCTTCTCTCTTCCCATCGACGATTGTACGCTCTGGGATAGTTTTTGTACTCTTTAGGTCCACTCTGATTTCCGTTTTCAGGCATTGGAGGCGAATTCCGGTTTTTCGGAATGTCTATTACGTTGACCTGATAAGTATTGCTCCTTTGAGTTTTCGGTACTGTTGAGACATTCATGGTGTGGTCGAGCTGTCTGAGAATAGTCTCAGCCTGCACGGCGGTCTGAACATTAGCAGCAATGAGTAAGCGCTGTACTTCCACAGGAAACTGCTTTGTTATCGCCTGGACCAACTCATTTTCAGATGGTGGAGTGTCGAGGTCTTTCATTCGTCGTACTTGATTACAGAAGTAATTAGCGTACTGCGTTTGCCCATCTGTGGAATATTTTCGTGAATACAAATCCAACCGTAGTGCTTGTTGCAGATCCGCTCCCCAGTATCTCTGTAGGAATAAGCGCTTGAAACCTTCATAGTCTTCAAACGTATAACGGAAAGCATGGTACCAGTTGAGCACGTCTCCCTCTAAAAATTTCTCCGCTGTTCGCAGATGTTTTTCAGTAGGGATCTTCTGTTCACGAATATATTCATCAAGGTCCCTAATGAAATTTTTAGGCGTGACCCCGTTTAAGTTGTTGAATTTTCTAGGCCTGTCCTCGCTCATTCGGATAAAATTAATGATTTGAGGTACGCTTTGTGCCGGTGTAGTACTGGGATTTACTGTGGGTTGTTCAATGTGGGTAGTATTCTGAGACGATTCAGCTATGGGCGATATTCCTTCTGTTACAGTAGATTTAGCCTGTACGACCTCTTCGACATTACTCTGTCGGTCCATTAATGATGTCACTAAGACCCTAGTGCTCCTATCCTGCAACTTCAAGAATCCTACTTCTTTTTCTAATTTTTGGAGGGCGTCCATATTTTCCTCCATCTTCTGTTTCCCGGACTTGACATCTCCGGCAAGATTAATAATTTGCTCGAGTATTTCCGACTTGTCTTTGTCAATCATGCTCTTGATATCATCGAACTGGAGTGAAATATCTTGTATCTCCATTTGGTTGACTGAGATACTGTCCTTTACGGAACGGAGATCATCGTCGACCTTCTCTTTTATTTTCTTCAAGTCTTCTGCGACCTCTCCTCTAAGATTTTTCACTTGTTCTGACATCTCTTCTTGTGCCGTAGAAATCTCTACCTTTATAACATCTATCTCTTTCCTCACTGATTCAATGTTATTTCTGACTAGGACTACGTCACTCTGAAGAGCGGTGACCTTCCCGGTGATAACCTTATTATCCTCTTTAATCTGGCTCGTCAAAGTAACAACTTGTTCCAGGGTTTTTTTCTGATTTTCCCTGCACTCTAACACGATATTGTCAATCCGACAACTAGTTTCCTCCAGTTTTGCATATAGTTCGTCACGACCCTTTTTCGCCTCTTCCTGTATCGCAGCACCCATAATGTTCATTTTTTGACTCAACCGTTCATTACTATCTTCCTGAATTTTCCTATTCTCGTCCTGTGCTCTCCTATTCTCTTCCTGTATTTTTCTGAATTCCTCTTTACTCTCTTCCTGCATTTTTCTGAATTCCTCTTTATTCTCCTCCTGTGCTCTCCTACTCTCTACTGTCATAGTCTCTAATAACTTCCTAATCTCCTCGAGATCCATTCTATTATTCATAAAGTGACCTGTGTCAGCAAACGCCGAAATGCAGAAACTTTCCCCCCAGACATGTTGATTGTGATAAGGCAAATTCAAGTTTCACGAAGAAAATTCCTAACCCTCATTTTTCCATGTGAAACACATAATCTTAAGTAAAATACTCTGAAAATTCCGCGTACTCTGTTAGAATTCTACCTAACTGGGATGGCATTAAATCTGAAATGAACCTGCCGAACCGTGAATAATTAATAATTTGAGCAAGTCAATGTAAACCACGTGGAGAAGCAATTAATCAAGTTCCACGATGGATTAAGCCACATTTTTAAGCCACAAATCGAGCCCCACGGATGGGAAAAGCCACTAAGATGTGCCCGTCCTAGTCAGTCATCGAACACGAGACACCCCAGGGGTGCTCAGTTCGGTGGCTGTAGGCTTATAAAATAAATGAATGTGGCAGGATTATCATAGGGTTCATCAAATGAGTGCGTCACAAATAGAAAACAAATATGACACTTTTATTCAATTAAATGCAGTATTGGCCATCCTGAAATCTATGATTATGATTATGATCGTTACGTTAAGGAATTCTATCTGGCTCTTGATGTAACAAACCTAGGCACACACAAATGGGATGGTACACGGCAGTTGTTTCCCTGACATTCTAACAGAGTATTTACATTGTAAAGATTTTTTTTTATCGTCTTCAAAGTTATTAAGTTATTTGTTTAAAGTTGAATTTAAGAATTTTCATTCAGAAAAATGAGGTCTGGGCCAAGCCTTCATCGATAATCTGGAAAAAATGCAGTAATTGTAAGAACGAATTTAGTAAAGAAATAACCAAGATTCAAAAAGTTAACACTTATGACAGAATAATAAAATTTACAGTTGTTATCTTAACGATAAAATGAAAAGTTGAATTTGCCTTGGTCTTCTCTAAGTTAATCCGAGACGTCGGATATACCTGTTCACGTCGTCTCACATCTCCTTTCGTGAGAATTTATATTGAACGTTAAGTATTTGACCAATGATTAAACTAAATAAAACGCCTCTTGGGCTTGCAAACGTAAATAAATGGGGATAATACCATCCATGTGGAGATCCTGTCCACTATCAATCGATAATATCAGTGTCACATGTTTCAGAATAGAACACATAAAAGAAATAACCCTCTAAATACTAATAAATTACTACTTCTACAGCTAACTACGGAAATTGGTAAGAAGACTGCGAGTACTAAGAAGAAAATATCTACACTATGTACATGTCGACGAGTGTCGATCAACCGTTTTACTCTCCTATTAACAAATTTATTGAGTTACAGCAAGATTGAGTTATCACATGAGAGTAAAAATAACATCAACGAATGAGCTGGTATAATCACGAATCATACATTATTCAGATATTTCGTCGAAGACTTGTTCTTTAGACCTAAGGCCTTCTCGAACATTCATCTGTACCTTGAGACTGAAATTACTGGATTACTTGAGAAAATTTGGGATATTCCCACGAATTAAAAGTACATCGATAAACATGGACCTTCATTTTCCTCATCTGAAGACACTAATATTGGGCTACACTGCATTTATCGCGAATAATCCATAAACATGTGAAAAGCTCAGTTTCGCGAAGATTCATGCCACTTATTCCATATACTCTATACGTACAATGTACCACAATGACGACTTTAACCTGTCGCATCTTAATCTCAAATATATAGCCGTGAAATATCAGGACCTACCATTGTCCTACAAATACATAACATCCACTTAAAAGTGTCTCAATGATTAATTACATCCAATTAATTATCACATGCTTCCCATGCACATGTTCACATTAAATTCGCACATAGAATTCGGACTCAATATCCCGATGACACGTTGTCTCAGACACGAGGTACAAGTAGAAGTTCAAATACAAGGAAAATATAGAAAATACGGACGAAATATCCTACCATTAAATCCATCAAACATAAACTAATTCATATTCGTGACGAAATTTACTCAATAAGCAAAGATGGTGTCGATAACACATGGATAACTCTATCAGAACCCTCACTGTCAAATTCATGGCCACATGGTCTTTAAATCATCACATATGTCAGTTTTATGACGTATTCGAGCAAATAAACTGCCATAAAAAGTATCAAAATAGCTTACTAAGGAAAAGAAAGAATAGAACAAAACTACATAGAACAGATATAAATGAGACGTAATCGACTTAACTTATAGATGAATCTTCATGTCTGGAAGTCTGGGTTCTCAATCAGCCATGCCAGGAAGAAAGAATCTGCATCCCGGCGCCGCCAACGATGGTCAAAGGTTTAGAACCTCATGGTGAAGCACTGGTAATCCATGATGTGAGATTCCGTCCTCTTCTGGAATTTATTCACGTCCACGTCTTCCGCGTCCACTCGTAAGAAAGCTGAAACTTACACAAAATGTTTTAGAGTAGGCTCCAAGCACACACGTAACAGTATTCTGGAAATGACACGTACTTTAAGGGATTAATGTCTGCACATTCGACGTCTGATCACAGCACTGTTCTAAATTATATCCAATTTTCAGACGTGTAGAGCACAGGAGTGAAGCGACGTTCCACGCTGAGCGACTGAAGGTGATAGTCCAAGACACGCCAGAGGGTGTGTGAGAGCGAGTATTCGTATCACATGACTTAAATGTCATGTCTGGTGCACATGCACGGAAGTAAAGTCAATTGAGGGGCTAAATTCTTCTCCTGTACGAATCCACAACTTCATCACCATCTTAGCCACAAGGTCGTGCAAATTATTCCAAAATTTCAGTTTTTAATTTATATCCTCCAAATGTGCTATTCTTTTATCCAGTTTATTTTACTTTAGTCCTTGAGCCTTCCGTAATTATGCACGTCGCCACCAAAGATATTACAAATATTTCATTTATATCATCCCTCGCAATTACAAGTGACACGCGCTGGCCTCCTTCTTCCAGTCACCAACCTTCATTTTTTTATTTTTATTCCGTTAGCCAGTCGGCCGCTCTCTGCACAAAAAAACTCGTTCTCGTCCCTGTCCAAGGTCGCGCGCACCCCATCTCGCCGACAAGCAGACACAAGCCGCACCAACACCTGTTCTTTCATTTGTGGCCTCACGGTCACAATACAGTGTTAATAACAGAATTAATGATTGAACTGTCTCAAAATAATTTTATCTGCTAACAATACATCAAAATACAAAAAGATTTATTTTGTCTGGCAGGATTAAAGGCCATTAAGCTCTCACCTCCATCTAATCAGAAAATACAATATTTACCAGCGCAGAATTAACAGAAATGTCTACAATTGAAACATCTTACAGCTAGTAAACAATGCAGCATTGTAATAAAATTAACAACAAATAAGAAATGGTTATGATGACGAGGTTGATTTGCACAGTTATGACGTGGCTATACAGTTGTATTCATGAATTGTTAACATAGCTAATTTCCATTAAGCTTATGATAACAACAACAACTGTACGGCTCCATGTCTAAATGGTTAGCGTGCTGGCCTGTGGTCTAGAGGGTCCCGGGTTCGATTCGCGGCCGGGTCAGAGAATTTAACCTTCATTGGTTAATTCCAATGACTCTGCGACTGGGTGTTTTTGCTGTCCCCAGCACCCCTGCAACTCGCACACCACACATAACGCTATCCTCCACCATAATAACATGCAGTTACCTACACATGGCAGATGCCGCCCACCCTCTTCGGAGGGTCTGCCTTACAAGGGCTGCACCTGGCTAAAAATAGCAACACGAAATTACTATTATAACAACAACTGCTTACTTACATAAACTCTGTAGCTTGAAGAAAGGATAATGTACAATATTGACATAACTTGCGAACAACAATAGGGCTTTATCTATTACTTAGTCGATATTGGTGACAAAGTCATCTGAAACTAGCAGTTGAGGCTCCTCTGACAGGGACAGGTAGTGTATTTCACTGTCGTATGGAATAAATGACAAATGAGTGTGTTTATCTTGTGGTGAGGTGAGGTGGCATCTAGAAGAGTGTATCTGGTTTTCACCGTGTTCCGAAATTGTGATTGGATGAGAGGTGGCGAAATGGACAGTACAGGTAGGATAGTGAGCATGAGGAGGATATTCGATGAAGAAGGCATAAGCATATAGGGGTTACGGTGATGTTTAAGTTTTAGCCAACCAGGTTCATTGTAGGTAGGTGTAACATGGCCATAGTAACGAAGATCTCAATACATTGCGAACTCAGGCGTTTTGCGCGTGTTGCGGTTTATTTTTAAGAGTAGTACACGGCGTCACAGTAGTCAAAATGAGGTCATACCAGAGTGTAAATGAGACATTCTTTTAACACGCGAGAAAATATGAGGCAGAATCTTCTAGACGAATTAGGTTTCGTAAATACTTTTCTGGAAACACTTATAATAATCTGCTGCTTCCACGAAAGATGTCCGTCTATGATAAACACCGAAATATTTGACCGATTCAATTAAATCAATTGGTGAAATTTTAGTTAAGAGTTTTGATAAAGTGGAGTTAATTTTTGTTTTTGAACGAATTCATGGGTGAGAAATTATTATTACTTGAATAAGAACGTATTTTCACCTTCTCAAAATCATAAGTCAAATTCTTTGTATTTTCAACATTTCAGTTAATAAGAACTCTATATGAGCCCTGCACTGATAGAATTCTCATTTTTAGGCTAAAATTGACAATACGTATTGTACTGAACTGGTAAGACATAAATCTATCTATATACATATATATATATATATATATATATATATATATATATATATAATAAGAGTTTTGTCTGTACATGGCTCAGAATTTGAAAATAATGGTATTTCTGTATCGGTAGTGTCCACAGTAACAAGGAAATGCACATTTTACTTTTCCGTAATGTCTGTCTGTCTGTCTGTCTGTCTGTCTGTACACGCATCACGAGAAAACGGCTGAGAAAAATTTAATGAAAATCGGTATGTAAAGTCGGGGATGAGCCTCTACTATCTAGGCTACAAATCATTTTATTAACGCTGAGTGAAATGGTAATTTAGGGGAAGGCCTAAAATTTAATTCTCAAATATTTATATTATTAGTGGTCCTATCGATAAATACTACATAACTAAAGTTATATAGGTTTAAATTTCCGATCATTTATGTATAGGCCTACATTTTTAGCGTACCGGTTATGATAACACATATATTCATGAATTGTATTTTTGTTGCTAAGTCCATATCAACGCAGAGCCACGAGAAAGTGGGTTAACAGAATTTAAAGAAAATCGGTATGTAGAGTAGGGGAATAAAAAACTACGGTCTAAGCTATAAGCAATTTTATTCACCCTGGATGAAATTTTAGTTTAGGGGAAGGCGCCTAAAATTCATTATTTAAATCCCTATTTTATTTGGTCCTATCGAAAAGTACTACATAACAAAACTTATAGAGAATGAAATTTCCGATCATTTATGTTTTACTCAGTTTTGCCGTACCGGCTATGATAAGAGTGGTATTTCAGAGTCGGAAGAAAGCCAACTCTGAAGGCCAACAATATCGAATTCGCATAACATTGATCAACAATAACATTACATTGACCATTGTTTGTTGTGATGTTCATTATCTCTTATGCTGCCACTCAACTCCGATAGCTGGTGAGTTAGAAAACTTTTTTTTAGCATGCCATTCTTCTGGTTCATACATTTTCTGATACTGCTGGTACGTAACACACTGGTTCATCATAGTATTCCAGATATTCGATCCCTTCTCTGACGCGCTGTTTAGAATGAACAGTGTGTAGAGGCTCTTAGTAGTAGTAGTAGTAGTAGTAGTAGTAGTAGTACCAACTGGTCTAGAATTACAATTTAAGCCTATTCCGAATTATAGCACCACAGTTCACTAAATAACTCAACATTCAACCCTGAAAAGAGCCTTTTCTTAAGAGAAGCTTCTTCCACTTCACTTTTATTAAATTCTACATTAATTTCATTCCAAATTAGCAGTGAAGAAGGGGGTTTGTCCTCTAGCTTGGAGGAAAAATTTGGGAAAAATGCCTTCAATTCAGATTTTTCCGCCGCCAGTGTAGTAAATTGAGATTTTCCGACTCATCGGGTACTCCTAGGAAACAGATTAGTAAAAGGGCGTAAAGTTTGCCCTGGGACTCTCCACTATTCGACGCTCCCCCCCCCCCCCGCCCCCTGAAAAATGACGACGAGTATTCACGGATCACGGCTGTCTGCGGCTTGGTCATTCCAGCTCTGGAACTTTGGACTATTGCATCGGCACGTTGTACTACACATTAAAAGTGAGTAAATGTGCGGTTTTTTATTTGATTGAGTATTTTGTATGATAACTTTGCTTTCAATCCCTACATTTCTACTGACGGCATTGTAATGTTGACTTCAGTTGGGAAAACCACAAAGACAGTCTCTCTGAGAATTCCGTAGCGAAACACGGGTACAACGGCTAGTTATTGTATAAATTGAAAAGTAATGATCAGATAGGTATACTCGGTGAGTCTCCTCCGTGGAAAAATATCGAACAGGTGATTCGGGAGGTGGTAAAGAAGATAACAAATCAAAGATATTTAGTCCACTTCCTATCGCTGAGACATCAATTATGATTGATAACGCTAGAACAACTGTCAGTCCTCGGTAACATCCATAAAATTAAGGGTAATTTGAACAGTAGAGTATGGAGCAGAAGTTTTGTGTACATGTACGCTAAGATAAACAGTAGTAAACTTTGAGTAGACCTCTTTCTCTTTCTAAAGACAATGTAGCACGATGCACGGATTTCTCCAACTTTGGTAAACTGAAATTAAAAATCAGTCGTAGTGTACTGGACCATACTTTTTGGATTAACACCCTTCATATCATCGCCTCAGTCACATTCCTGCGTTTAGTCATATAGATACTCACCGAATATTATCCTATAAATTAAAATATAATGGATGACACTAGACAAGACAATTAATGGACTGAGTGTGCTCCAACGTGGCTGTCAATATCAAGCTGCTTCTAAATTATCCATAACATATGTAATGATACGATGCTTGGTCAGCGAATTAAGACTTGCTTCCAAATAACGTCCAGGTACCGGATTGATGTTAGGGAATTTACCTGAAGAATAGGCCTCAGTGTGCCCCATGAAAATTTGGCCCAGATCATCATACATTCCCCACGTGGTTACATGTTCGGGCGGAGACATGCTGATGGGGAATGTATGATGATTTTGTGCCCGCCATATCCGCTGCTTTGGGTGGAGTTCAGTCCGCATTGTGGTATGACTGGGTCGTCGACTCCCCAGCCCCATGCTCGGTTAGTACTTGATGAACCGTCTGCTGAGCAACATTGGCTTGATAATCACCGTTGTACCTGCAGGCGATTTCTCAACCTGTGGCCCCGCAATGCGCGACAGCCTCCGCTGGTCTCTGGCATACATGGTATGATGTCGACACACGGCTGAATGCCGCTGTATTGTTTGCTCATTGTTGCACCACTTTCGATACGTACTAACAACAGCGGTACGAGAGCAGCTCACAAGCTGCGCCGTTTCAGAGATGCTGGTACCAAGGTGCGTGCCATCAGAAAATTTGGCAGTAAGCAATCCGTTTTCAAGGTTCACTACAGGACTGCTAAAGACTGTTGGGGATTAAATTTGGTAACACTCTTGTTGCTTTGAAGAGGAACAGACTCGAATTTACCTTCTCTTATTGAATCAGTGGCACTTATACTGTAAGAGCCTGGATTGCCTGACACAGACTCAAATATTTATATCGTCGCTTCACCGGTAAAACGTTGAATCACACAATACTCTTCCTATCCATTATTCTCCTTAAGACTGGTCACGCCTCCCAGCCACATATGGATACGCAGTCCATCAGAACAATGTCCGTTGTGTTCGTTTTCCTATGTCGATGATTAAACGAAAATGAACCTTACATGCATTGCACACTAGGAGTGCGTAAATACGTAATGCAAACGTACATTCCTACAGTACGGTACTGTAAGGTTCATTTTCCTTTAGACATGGGCATAGGAAAATGAACACAACACAATTTGTTCTGATGGACTGCATATCCATACGTGGCTGGGAGGCGTGACCAGTCTTAAGGAGAATAATTGATAGGAAGAGCTTTGTGGAATACAACCTTTTACCGGTCGAGCGACGACATAGTTCTTACGATCAGTTTGTGTGATGTTGGTAAACTCGTGTCTTTTCTGTAGAGAGAGAGAGAGAGAGAGAGAGAGAGAGAGAGAGAGAACGCGCTGCAAACTCTGACAATGGATCTAATATTGTTCGCATATTTTTTAACAATCAACTGAACATAGAATTTTCTATAGCCCGCCGAATTGTTATTATTTTCTCATATTCAGCCATTTCAGAATGTAAATACTAACTCATAAAATATTCTCACTGCCTTCGAACTTCAACACAACCAACTAATTGGGAAACTTTGGCAATATGTTAAATCTTTGTTCCAACTTACTAGCATGGTGCAGCAGCACTCTTAGATATTTTGGTCATGAATTATATAGACAGTCAATGGTGGCCGCCCCCAAAATGTTACATTGTCACGTTCTCACCCAATAAGCATTACTGTCGTAAGTTTTACTTCTAAATATATTATACACAGAAGAAGACAGTTTTAATCTCATAAGGAAAGTGACTAGCGCATATAAACTGCGAAATCTGATTCAGAATAAGGCGTAAAATCGTTTATATCAGCTCCCGGTCACAACCTTCATGTGGCCGTAGAGCAGACCTTTAAAGTAGTACATGATATCCAGACGTTGCCGTTGCTATAGGCCCTATTTCTTGGAGAAGAGTCCTGTTGTATGGGAGAGCCTCGGTCACAAGCAAACTGTGACCGAGAAGGGAAGCGGGTAGTTCTCTCGAAAGAAAAAAAGAAAGCTACACAGTTCACTGGCTTGTATTTCCGAATGTGCTGTTGTAGAAAATAACACTACAACAATGCCAGTGACTACTGTGGAAAGAGACAGGCGTTTATATACATTAAATAGAATAAAGACATTCCTGAGGAGTGCAATGGTGATTGAGAAGTAAAAAATGCGCTGGCAATGATGAAGAGATTTGCTAAAATGAAAGAAAGAAAAAGATAAAGTAAGCCTCGAGTTGTTTTGACATATTATCTTAGAATTTTTGTACTTGCATGTATATTTTAGACTTAGACATTATCCGTGTCCGTATTTAAACTGTAACGTGAACCTCATACATAAAACTTCACGAGCCGCGACAATAGACAGTATAACTTCTCCAAAACAAAAATTGAAAATACATTGATCCATACGAACCTCCGTGGCTCAGACGGAAGCGCGCCGGTCTTTCACAGCCGGGTTCCGTGGTTCACACCCCAGTCACCCCATGTGATATTTGCGCTGGGCAAAGCTGAGGTGGGTCAGGTTTTTCTCCGGTACTCTGACTTTCCCTTCATTCATTCCAGCAACACTCTCCAATATCATTTCATCACATCTGTCACTCATTAATTATTTGCATCAGAGGAGTGCGACAGGGCTCGGCAGCCGGCACAATTCATATCCTCGCCGCTAGATGGGTGCTTCAATCTTTCCATTCCTGACCCGGTCGAATGACCGGAAACAGGCTGTGGATTTTCATTTTAATTCACTTAGATCCATATAGACCTACCTCTCTCAGCGTTTCATTTACAGATATTTAGAGTTTGATTGCTACAATGACGTACTGTTATTGTCGGAAACAACTTACTCAGTCCCGTTGCAACGCTACTTTTTCCCCATCACGGTTGATCAGAGTAAAAACAAATGACATTCCTTTAAAAATTCCAATGATAAACCATAGATATTTAATCTCTATAAAACTGCGCTTGCAGTATGCCAGTTCCGTTTTCCAATTCCACGAGTCACAGAATATGGTCTGACATAAGTCATCACAGTCCATAGAAATTTTAAACAAATAACAAATATTTTTTCAACTAAGTTCCAATAGTTATTTGTTATTTATTGCTAGTCTATGTATTTAAAAGACAAAGACAAAGTCACCCCCGTACAGGCCATGAAGGCCCTTGGAGGAGTGGAAGGTAAAGGCTTCCACCATTGTTAACCGCGGCACGTGATGGGGTAGAATAGTTAGCTCTACTCCCGGCCGCCTTTGCCCCCAGGAATTAACATGGTACTCATTTTTGGTGTAGGCTGAGTGAACCTCAGGGCCATATGCACTTCCAGATGTGGAAATCTCGTGTCCTAAATTTAACGACTTGCTGACGGGGATTCGAACCCACGTCCTTCCGGGCGAACCGAACACGCCTTTACCGCCTCGGCCAGGCAGCCCCTAGTCTATGTATTTATGTAATATAATCCAGCTTAAAATCTAATTACAATATTAAAAAGTACGTGTTTCATTCCCAACGTGGAACATCATGAGCTAAAAAAGATACAAAAATTGGCATTAACGAAATAAAAAAAACACCTATGATGATAATGATGATCGTAATAATAATTATAAGATAAAATGTTCCTTCATGTTAGGTTAAAATCTCAACAAGTCAATGTTCGAGTTTGAGTTTTTTGTTTATTCATCATCATCATCTGTTTACCCTCCAGGGTCGGTTTTTCCTTCGGACTTTGCGAGGGATCCCACCTCTACCGCCTCAAGGGCAGTGTCCTGGAACTTCAGACTATTGGTCGGCGGATACAACTGGGGAGTATGACCAGTAACTCGCCCAGGCGGCCTCACCTGCTATGCTGAACAGGGGCCTTGTGGAGGGATGGGAAGATTGGAAGGGATAGGCAAGGAAGAGGGAAGGAAGCGGCCGTGGCCTTAAGTTAGGTACCATCCCGGCATTCACCTGGAGGAGAAGTGGGAAACCACGGAAAACCACTTCCAGGATGGCTGAGGTGGGAATCGAACCCACCTATACTCAGTTGACCTCCCGAGGCTGAGTAGACCCCGTTCCAGCCCTCGTACCACTTTTCAAATTAACGTGGCAGAGCCGGGAATCGAACCCGGGCCTCCGCGGCTGGCAGCTATACACGCTAACCACTACACCACAGAGGCGGACTTTTTGTTTATTACTGTTCCAAATTCCTCTATCAGAACACTTTTTGGTTTATTTTCTACTATGTACGTAGGTCATAGTTTATAGCGCATGCTTCTGGCTGTATAAGAAATCTTGGTACAATAAACGTTTGATTGTAAAATTCCTGCCATCCCACTCCCCACCCACCGCCACCATATTTAAGCCATTATTTGAAGATCAGTATCCTTCAGTATCTTCTGGTCTGCAGACAGTGGAGTTCAGACCCACTATCTCCCGATTTCAACCACGTAGTCTGTAGTTCCGTAATGCTTTGAATAGAGCACCAGCTGTTTTACCACAAAAATCTATATGTATTTCGATAAAATTCCTTATTCGATAACCACTCGCTATATTGTGTGTTAGGGTTCTATGCTGAATGGACGAATTCCCTAGGAGCACAGCAGTGTCTAAGACAACGATCGAAAGGTGAGTCAAATGTGTTTACATTTTCGAGATCAAAGCTATCAGCATGGCGCTGAGCTGGAGCTCTGCTAAAGTCTCTTCAACAATCCATCGACCACGGCTCTCGTAAAAACATTACGACATTCTGCTGTCTCTCTCCCACCCCTTAGTGGAGATTCCGGGTGCCTGTAAGTGGATAACTTTCAACTCCGTCTACCATTCAGCCTAACTTTTGTTCCGAATTTACTTGCTCTCCTTCCACACATTCTATCGGTTTCTCCTTTGATTACAAACATTTCAAATTATTTCGATGAAAAACACCCCTTAAACAAAAGAAAGATTATGCGTGTTGTAATTTAGTGTGAAAGGAATGACAGCCAATTTAGCGACGTTTAAGTTGAATTATTCTTACTATCAGTACGTCACCATGAAGGAAATCTCTTTCCGAAAGAGGTCAGAGGAATATAAAACAAAGCCAGTTTTTAACACGAATGCTTAAAATATCTCCATGGTAATATCTCCTAGCACACCGCACAGTTTCTTCTTCTTCTTCTTCTTCTTCCTCCTCTTCTTCTTCTTCTTCTTATAATAATAATAATAATAACTAGCAAATGTACCCGGGCTTCGATACGGTATTCTACATTGTACACGGATATCGAAATAAATTACTGTACATGCAGTGAATAAGATTTTTAAATTGCATGTCTCTTAGCGTTATCCAAAAACAGCAGGGGAGGTTCCCATACGTTGTTTCCACTATAGAGTGCGAGTTGCGGAGTTGTGATGATAACGGCAGGCGCACTTGCCTACTGTCATTCACATTCGAGTAGGTAAATTTTCTCAATAATGGGAGGCCCCATTACATACTGCGCGGTCACAATCGATTTGGGGAGTTTTCGTTAAAATGTCAGGCGCCCTATCCTACTTCCTGACAGATTACAGTTGATTAGTTTTTATTATAACAGCTGGGGCCTTCCCTATTGCCAGTCGAAATTGAGTTTTGCTGTTATCATAATGGCAGGCCGCAGGCAGGAGAGTTTCCATTATAAAGCAAGGAACTGTGACTAATGCCAGCCATATTTTAGCGGTCTAAATGGTTGGTCATAAGATATTTTTTCCTGTCTCATCTATTTATGGGTGAAATTGAGTTTGAAACGTTCAATAGGGTGAAATTTGGGCAAGGTTTTCTCACAGTGCATTACTTTTGGGTACTAATATGGCAGCTACAAATACGGAATTTGGTTCACGTATAGATACTGGGTGGGCCAATGTTCGTGTGGAATTAGATGATTCTACCTTTCGTTTAAGTGATTCGAACTACGAATTATACGTGTACAAAGAGCAAAATGTAGGTATAATCTAGAAATAGAGACAAATCTAACATCTAAGAGATAGAGATACGACGAAACGTCATAGGACCAAAGTTATAGATCACTACAAATTGAACTGACATTGTGCCATCCGTTTTGTGATACGACTTACCTCTTAGCCGTGAAATACCTCGAAACGAAGGTCTACACCGGCATTAAAATTGCCTCATTATTGCAATATTTTCGGGGGTAAAAAAATGAAATATTTAAAGACCTTGGAAGCTTTCCGCTGATTACAGGCTAAGACGTATAATTTTGCCCATTTTCAATTTTCTCGCTCGTCTGGCAGATTGTGCCTCAATCATGCGTTTTTGGGAGGAAGGGGGTTTAAAATGAGGACATTCAGGAAATTAAAGCTAACAAATATGCAGATAATTATTATTACACTTGAAAGGAATAAATGCACGAAAATTTCGGCAAAGTAGTCAATTTACAGACACACGGTCGTTACGATTTTATGTATAGACATAGATAAGGAATCTGCTCCACGTACAACACCTTTTGGGCTATGTCTGCTGGACTTAGCCTGCAAAACCGACCGTTCATGATATCTCCCTTAATAATCCTCCTATCGAAAAAATGCACATGAGAAAAAAGTTTTAGAAATGGATTTTTATCAAGGTTGGTCGATTTTCTGTCAGGTTGGTCTTGTATATATTGTGGGAGAGTAAAATCACTATTTCGGTTACCTATAACCCCCAGTAAGTTCCGAGAATTTGACATGGTATGTACCTTAAAACTTACCTTAGGACAGGTGGCTGCTGAATAAGAAGTTTGGTTAAAATATCTCCAGCAGTCTTCACGTTATAAGAAATATGCTTTACACGCACCCACTCTTGAGATAAGTTCCGTGGGACTTGAACCGAAAAACGGTCCGTTAATGGCATCTCCCTTATTAATCCTCGTATAGAAATGATGCACATGAGAAAAAATGGTTTTGAAATTGATTTTCATTGAGGCAGGTACATTTCCATTAAGTTTGGTTGTGTATATTTTGTGGAAGTGCAAAATCACGGTTTCGGTTTCGTATAAATCCCGAGTAAGTTCAGGGATTTGGAAACAATATTGGCCCTAAAATATACCCAAGGACAGGTGGATTCTGAATATGAAAGTTGGTAGAAATATATCCAGTGGTTTTCATGTTATAGACAAACAGCAGGCATACAAACAGACATCAAAGCTAAAAAATATGCAGATGGTCATTATTACACCTGAAATGGATAACTGTACATAAGCGTCCGGCTCCATGGCTAAATGGTTAGCGTGATGGACTTTCGCCACAGGGGTCCCGGGTTCGATTCCTGGCAGGGTCGGGAATTTTAACCATCATTGGTTAATTTCCCTGGCACGTGGGCTGGATGTATGTGTTGTCTTCATCATCATTCCTTTCATCCTCATCACGACGCGCAGGTCGCCTACGGGTGTCAAATCAAAATACATGCACCTGGCGAGCTGAACCCGTCCTGGGGTCTCCCGGCATTAAAAGCCATACGCCATTTCATTTCGCTGTACGGAAATTTCGCCAAAATACGATTTTATTTATATCCTCCTCAGTCCCTGTGTAGCATATATGCTACATGAGTTCTTTATTTTTTTCCGGTCGGGTAATGGCTCTATCGCGCGGTTGCCGGGTGTAGCGTATAGTCTACTGTGTGTGCTTCGCGCTCATCACTTGTTTTTGTTTATCGCACAAGTGTATAGGTGGCAGTACTAGTGAGAATATACAAGTTTGTTGACATCAAGACATGGGGATGGACGTGCAGGTATTTGTTATGTATTTGTATATTTAATTAATGTGAATGTTTTTAAGATAGCTTATAATAGGTCAATAAGTATTATGCTAGTGATCAGAACTCATTTGATATTGTATACTGCCGACAGCATGACGCTTTTGATGATGAAGCGTATACTCTACATTATACAATAACCTAGACAGTTTGTGCATACAGCAGAAAATTACTGTTCTTTTCTTAACTCGTTTTCTCGCTGCAGTTGTTAATATTAAACCATAGTTGCCTTCAATATTAAGTACGTACTTGAATATCATTATATACTATAGTATTTAAATGAATACTTGGTACGAAGAATGCGACAATATATTTTACCTTCCATTATTTTAGCCTTGAAGGAAATAGATATTGCGGATCTTATTGACACTATCAACCTTGATGTGTCAGATATTGAACTGGATGGAGATGATGATGATATTGATGAAGATGACTTGAGAATCAACGCTGCAACTCCACCTATCGATGAAAGCAGTTCTGAATCGGAAGAAGATGCATTGCTGAAACGCCGCAGGGTTCCCGCGGCTATGCCACCACTTCAGTCCAGGAATTACCATGCTTTGCATTTACCAGAAATGATGAACAGAACACAGAAAAGTAGGTCAAGATGTAGGCTACAAGGTTGTAAGGGTTTCACTTTTGTACAGTGCACTCAGTGCGAAATAAATCTGTGTTTTACAGAAAAAAGAAACTGTTTCTTGGCATTTCATAGAAAATAATAGGAATATTATTGCACCATGTTTTTGTGTTTGTTTACAAAAAAAAAGGGCAATACTTAGGGCCTACATTTAATTTGTTGTAAATATGCTTTATAATTTGTGTCACAATTTGTATTGAACACGGTGAGAGAGAATAAAAGTGTGTGATGTTGTTATTTATTAATGTATTTTAAGTGTTTAGTGCACTTACAATCATAAAATACAATATAAGAAAAAAATAAGAATTGTAGGAAAGTCACTTCTCAGTCCCGATGTAGCATATTCGCTACATGCCATAATGGCTTAAGGAAACATACTAATTTCTTTTGGTTAGCATTTTCAAGTTATTTTATCCTCTTATAACACACTGAATGCAAAAACAGAAATTTCCATGACTAAAACTTGCTCCGGGACTGAGGAGGTTAAAGATACTACTACTACTAATAATAATAATAAGAAGAAGAAGAAGAATAATAAGGAGAAGATGAAGAAGAAGAATAACAATAAATAGAATAGCGACCTCTGTAGCATGTGCAACGTAAATAGGGAAAATACAGAGAACACAATAAGTGGCTGTTCTACGCTAGCTCCTACTGACCACACGAAGCGACATGACAACGTTGTCAAAGTGGAGAGATTTGAGCAATGGCCTTATCACCATTCATACACCCTGCTATAAACATCATCGGAACCCGTTTATGATAACTTAAGTATCACTTCGTAATCATCTAGACACTGTACTGACAGACAAGATGTTAAAGATAATTTATATCTAATCGACATTGCAAGTTCAGCTTCTGAGAACATCTTGAGGATCAGGGGAAATGTTCACAAGTACCTGCCTCTAGCAATTGAAAGAAGACTGATCTGGCATCAGGATAGAGTTGTCGTTGCACCAATAATATGTGAGCACAAAGGCAAACACTCCACCAATGTACGATGCGTTACATCAGTTAAACCTCAAGAAGAACACCTACATGAAATAGCAGATGATAGCGGTGTTGGAAACCTGCAGAAGTATGGGAGAGACGCGGAATAGGGATATGAAGAATCCATAACTGGGCATATATTATTATTATTATTATTATTATTATTATTATTATTATTATTATTATTATTATTATTATTACTTCGGTAGATAATTTCTGATTATATGTGCCGCCATATTCTTCACTGACTGATTCCAGTTAGGGTGAGGACACAAAATTCAAACATCCATTACCTACACATTTCACAAAAACATAGCAGTGGTCAAGGCGCGAACATCTGCTGTTGAGTGTTATTCGAAGTAGAAATCCTCACATTTGTATGCGCTAGCCAGTCTACAATCCCGAAGAACATTCCAGCGGATCTCGATAAAAGAAAAAGTGGAATAATTTGAAGGAGTCGCCTTCAATAGCATTTGGATGTGCTCATAAAGGTCGGACATATAGGAAATTGGAGCATGAATGAATAGCGGTGCAGATTTACAAGGGAAACAAGCGAGGAAATATATTATCATGGAACATTCACAGAGAGAAGCACACGAATGTTCCTTGTACTGAAACACGTTTCTAAGCTTATCATGCATAGCTTTACATGTAAATGAGTTATTGCATTTTAGAAAACCCAAAAATAAGCTCTGCTTGATTGGCTACTTGCACTCAGCAATACAATACATTGGCGTCACTACCGTACCTTAACGAATGAAATTTCTGTTGAAGCTAACTTACTTTAGCAAGACCTTCCTCAGTTTCCAGCACTTTATGGCAAGAGAAAAAACAAGCACTGAACTTCAATATAGCTACACTTCATCTTGTGAATGCATCGGTCAACAGCTCCTCACAAAATAACTTAGTGTCTACACAGGGTGATATTCAATAACGTGGACTTCAAGTTCCCATAGAACCTGTAAAAATCATGAATGGGTTGTAGGTTGAGATAAATATGTCCTGATGATGACGATTCCTTTTTTTCCTTTTTTTACGATTTGATTTACGTCGCACCGACACAGATTTGTCTTATTGTGACAATGGGATAAGAAGGGGCTAGGAGCGGAAAGGAAACAAATGTGGCCTAAACTACGGTACAGCTACAGCGTTTGCTTGGCGTGAAAATGGGAAACCACGGAAAACCGAAATGCAAGCCGACAGGTACCGGTACGTGACTCAGACAATGCAACCACTTGCTCGGTGTCCTGATGAATAGGTAGTCCGTGCAATAGCAAAGCCTCTTTATAGCACGTCAAAAACTAGTCGTACTATAAACAGTTTTCCGTTTGAAAAGTAGGCATTTTCTGGGCAATAAAAGACAACGGTAGTTTACCGGACATGTGTGATTACTATTTATTTATCGCATGGTTTTTAATACCGAGAATACCCCAGGACATGTTCGGCTCGCCTGATGCAGGTCTTTCTATTTGAGGAGCAGGAGCAACCCGGGCAGCTGGGTGTGGGTTGATGATGAGGTAGGGAGTGGGTGAAGATCGGTGTTAACACATAACCTACTACTGTGGAATAACACCAAAGGGTCTGCTCTAGGCTTAACGTCTCCATCCCACAGCGTCATATGCCCTCACTCCATATCAAGTCCGACTCGTTGGCTGAACGGTCAGCGTACTGGTCTTCGGTTCAGAGGGTCCCGGGTTCAATTCCCGGCTGGGTCGGGGATTTTAACCTTAATTGGTTAATTCCAATGGCACGGGGATGGGTGTATGTGTTGTCTCCATCATCATTTCATCCTCATCACGATGAGCAGGTCGCCTACGGGAGTCAAATAGAAACTGCACCTGGCGAGCCGAACCCGTCCTGGGATATCCCGGCACTAATACCCATACGACATTTCATTTCACTCCATATAAATACTCCAGAGATGTTTGGAATCGAATCCATGCTCTTAGGATGCTAACTAGTGATTATACATTATATACCACCACCTCCTTACCCTGCCGGCCCACATATTATAATGTTACAAATTATTTATTGCTATAACTTAACATAAAGGACGATACTTGCTCGGTTTATTCTTTTGTACACAATCTTATCATGGTTATTTTAGGCCCACACATTAAAAAATACGAACTATTCCAAGTATTTGTATATATTCTCTAAGCAGAAACATTCATTAAATACACTTAATACAATTTTTTACCATAATATTTCCACTTGTGCAATTTCTGTGGCATGGTAAAGATCACCTTCTGTGCAGGAGGATGGACACAGGCGACATTGAAGCATATCGTCGCTGTCGAGAAAAAACCTCCTATGTGAAATATTTTAGCTTAGAACTTTGGTCGTTAAGGTTCTGTCATGTAAGGTGCAATATTGTGTGAATGTTGCCAAGGCATTCTCGCTCTTCATAACGTATGTGCTGCGGGTCAGTATACGTCCAAGAATGTGATCACATAGGAGGTTTTACCCCGGCAACGACGATATGCTGAATAGATTAGTCCTTTTCACAATCACACTGAATACCATTTTCTTAGCTTCTTCTTCTTATTTCTTCTTCTTATTTCTTCTTCTTCTTCTTCTTCTTCTTCCCCTCGCTCAGATGTCTGAAATGTTTTTACTTTTCTAATCTTCCCATACTTAGTAATCATCCAGTCAGGTCCATCACCGATGCTTGTCATGTATTTTGTCATCTCAAAGGAAATCTTCATTCCTACTTTCTCGGCTATTCCTGTCCGCCTATTAATTTTATCGATTGTTGAATCAATATCGTTAACAAACATGACAAATTCATCCTCAAAGAACAGACAGTCAATGCACCCCTGTGAGTTTGGGACAAAGTCTCAACCGATCTTCGTTTGTTTCTTCTTGGCTCAAGATTTTACTCCATTCTCGAATGACCTTTTCCAGAACACAGTATGAAGAGATGTCACCTTGTTTGAAGCCTGCATTGTTCATAAACGGTCCCGAGATTTCACCCATGAACTTCAATTTCGATGCTGTGTTCGAGAGCGTCTATTTGATCAGGTTAAACACAGTTTTAAAAAACAACGGAAACAATCCACCAAAATATTAACTATTGAGGTTCCGGGCTTGTGACCGAAACTATATTATTATATCACCATCGTCATACAAAAATTCTTTCTGATTGTTATGTTAGCAACAAACTAAGCACGACTGTTTTTCGTCCCAGGAGTCAGTTACTGAGGACAGCGTCAGAAAGGAACGGTTGAAAAAGTTTTCACGAGGAAATTCATTTACCATTAAAAATAACAGTGCAATCAAGTAATTTATTAAAATAACAGAATAGAAGGCGTTAATAATGAATAATAATTGTACCTTCGAGTTTTCAGTCTACAATCTTTTACGACTTAAATTAAGTGCGTCCACAAACCTCTCTGTCATTATAGAGAGGGAGACAGCAAGGTCAATATAATGATTAACCAGTGGCATGTTACCCTGCTGATCACTCTCTTTCGTACAGCATTACATTATAACACGATATATTAGCATGCAAAACAGCGCTACATCATCCTGTTTTGGTCTTTAAGAAGTATTATCTTATCTCTAATGGTCGTAAGCGTAAGTTTCGTCCTAAATCAAACTAATGGTGGGCTATATCTAGTAGATACTCGTATTGTTCTTTAAAACTGTTTCTGAATGTTGCCTGCTTTCGTATGCAATATAGATAGGAATGAAAATGGAATAGGCCTACAATGCAGCTTTCTAAATTCTCTGTTTCATTAAAAGAACTTGTCCTTCTGGAAGGTCATGCTGACGAGGCACTACATGACATAAACAAAGAGGAATAGGTTGAAGAACAAAGGAAAATTAAATATCAAATTGGAACGGATTCAAAATTCAAATCCAGACGTTCAATTTGAGTTTCGGTAAAAAATTCAAACTGTCATTCTAAATAATAATAATAATAATAATAATAATAATAATAATAATAATAATAATAATAATAATAATAATAATAATAATAATAATAATAATAATAAAAATAATAATAATAATATAGTGTTATATGTTTCACATCCCTTGTATTAGAGATTTAATAGACACGAGGGTATTGCTATTTTGTTCCACAGGTATCCTACAGTAAGGCCTATTGTCGCATTGATCATCCACAGAAGTCCGGCTCCATGGCTAAAGGGTCAGCATTCTGGCCTTTCATCGAAGTAGTCCCGGTTTCGATTCACGGCTGGATCGGGGATTTCAGCTTTCATGGCTCGGGGGCTAGACATTTATGGAATCTTCAACATTATAATTCATGTTAGGTAGGGCCCCATACTTAGACCCGCAGATCATCTGTAGAATTTTGACTCGAAATACCTACACGAGGCTTTCCGAAGGCCACACGTCATTAAATTAGCCTCATGTACCATCTTTATTAACTAGGACCAAGTCAACTATCTTGGGAACTGACCATCAACTACGTCACCTTAGTCGGAATACAACATTAAGAATGCAACAATTGGCTTTAAGTCGCACCGACACAGATAGGTCTTACGGCGGCTATGGGATAGTAAATGACTAGGAGCGGGAAGGAAGCGGCCGTGGCCTTAAGTAAGGCACAGTCCCAGCATTTGCCTGGTTTGAAAATGGGAAACCACGGAAAACCATCTTCAGGACTGCCGACAGTGGGGTTCGAACCTACTATCTCCCGAATACTGGATACTGGCCGCACTTAAGCGACTGCAGCTATCGACCTCGGTAACATTAAAAATGACTTTTCCGAATCAGTGTCAATACTTTCTCTGCCGATGTGGTAGAGTATGGGATTCGTGGTCCCAATATCGCGTGTTCAAACCAGGTGGAAGTAGCAGAGTTTTTGAAAGACGGTGAAAAGTCCACCCAGCACTCCCTGTCGTACGATGTTGGCGTTTAAGGTAATCTCTGGTAACGCATTCTGTGTCAATCCAACAAAAGTAATTAAAACTCTGGAATAGTTTGCCAAGATATTTCTAGTTCTTGTCATCTGGTAAACTAAAACACTCAGTCTAAATGTCACCATATCAAATAACTAGCGCATGGTACCTGAAGCCTTACCACTTTTATTGGAGATGTGACAGACGAGTAACATAGTTAGGGATTTCCCTCTTAGGTGGCCGAGTTTTTAATTCCGGCCTATGCACGCGAGGTATTTGAAATGAAACATTCCAAGTAAAAGTCGAAATCTCAAGGATGTGATTACGATATCAGTCACGTAAAATAATAGCTTGTTTAATCGTTTTTTCACGATGATTACTATGACGATGATTTTATTATTATTATTATTATTATTATTATTATTATTATTATTATTATTATTATTATTATTATTATTATTATTATTATCTTCAAACTGGATTTATGTCTCACTGACAGAGATAGGTCTTATGGTGACGATGAGATAAGAAATGGGTAGGAATGGGAAGGAAGCGGCCTTGGCCCTAATTGACGTACAGTGATTTACCTGGTGTGAAAATGGGGAACCGTCCGCCTCTGTGGTGTAGTGGTTAGCGTGATTAGCTGCCACCCGCGGAGGTCCGGGTTGAATTCCCGGCTTTGCCACGAAATTTGAAAAGTGGTACGAGGGCTGGAACGGGGTCCACTCAGTTTCGGGAGGTCAACTGAGTAGAGGTGGGTTCGATTCCCTCCTCAGCCATCCTGGAAGTGGTTTTCCGTGGTTTCCAACTTCTCCTCCAGGTAAATGCCGGGATGGTACCTAACTTAAGGCCACGGTCGCTTCCTTCCCTCTTCCTTGCCTATCCCATCCAATCTTCCCATCCCTGCACAAGGCCCCTGTTCAGCATAGCAGGTGAGGCCGCCTGGGCGAGGTACTGGTCATTCTCCCCAGTTGTATCCCCGACCCAAAGTCTGAAGCTCCAGGACACTGCCCTTGAGGCGGTAGAGCTGGGATCCCTCGCTGAGTCCGAGGGAACAACCGAACCTGGAGGATAAACAGAGTAAGAAGAAGAAGAAGAAGAAGAAGAATAAAATGGGAAACCACGGAAAACCATTTTCAGGGCTGCCGACATTGGTGTTCGAACCCACTAACTCCCGAATGAAAGCTCACAGCTGCGCGCCTAACCGCACGGCTAACTCGCTCGGCATTATTATTATTATGTTGTTTCTGTTGTAAACATTTTTTTACAATTGGCTTAACGTCGCACCGACACAGATAGGTCTTCTGGCGATGATGGCATAGGAAAGACCCAGGAGTGGGAAGGAAGCGTCCGTGGCCTTCATTAAGATACAGCCTCAGCATTAGCCTTGTGTGAAAATGGGAAAAAAACAGAAAACCATCGTCAGGGCTGCCGACAGTGGAGCTCGAACCTACTATCTCCCGGATGCAAGCTCACAGCTGCGTGCCCCTAGCCGCACGGCCAACTTGCCCGGTCTGTTGTAAACATTGGAGTCTGCCAAACACCCTGCACTTTTGACTGATCTTATTGTAAAATTGACAGTTGTTATTAAGATCATTTTGATATATATTTTTTTTCTGTGAAATAGGGGGCGTGATTAGCTCAGCTGCTGGCTTTCCACCCGGAAGACTGAAATGCGAATCCAGGTCAATCCTGGATTGAGACATAAATCTAAAACTCCTCCTTTAAATGGGCCTGGGTGTCTAATAATATTGTGTGGTCAATGCTAGCCTTGTGCAATCCCTGTAATGTAGACTCTTCGACGAGAGCGGGAGCCATCTGCCGTGAGTAGGAAACCGCGTGTTATTGTGGTGGAGGATAGTGTTGTGTGTAGTTTTTGCATAAGTAATAGGGACAGCACATGCACACAATTTCAGGACCAACAGAATTAACCATTTAAGATTAAAATCCTGACTCCGCCGGGAATCGACCCCGGGATCCTCTGAACCAAAGTCCATTACGATGAGCATTCATGCAAGGAGCCACTGTTCTGTCCAGTGATAACTTATGGCGCAACAGCCCCGAAGGGTCCTGGCCTACCAAGCGACTGCAGATTACGAGGTGTCGTGTGATGAGTACGACGAATCCTCACCGCCGTTATGCTTCGCCTCCTAGACCGGCGCCGCCATCTCACCATCAGATAGCACCTGAATTGTAATCACGTACCCTGAGTAGACCTCGAACCAGCTCTCATATCCAGGTTAAAATCCCTGATCTGGCTGGGAATCGAACCCGTGGCCTTCAGATAAAAGGCGTGCATGCTACCTCTACACCGCGGGTCCGGCAATAATATTAATAAATATATATTTACAACTTTTGTAACCATACAGTCACATACAAGCGCCGTACTGTAACGAGAATGTTGCATTTCGACGGCTACTTATTTACGGCTCACCGTGTACTTGCCATATCCTTCTCTCTCACACATCTGCTGCTTACCTTACTCGGAGAGCGAGCTTCTCGTATCCTATATCCCTTTCCATGGAACTTTAAATTATTCCTCTTCCATTCAACCAACTGGTCTCTTCTTCTCTCTGGCCTGCCTGTATATATTACCCATTCTAAGGTTCCTCCATTGCGTAGTGTCCGATTTCCATCTTCTGGTCGGTTTTTAGTGAGAAGCTTGTCGTTTGTGGGAATGGTTCGGAAGGGACGGACGAGCGGTGATGGCGCCCAGACGCGGCCAATGTTCATTCCCCAAAAGAGGCCCGCCCGGGGTTTGTGAGAAGGATAATGGCACCAGGCTGCCGTTCTTTGACCGGGGATTGTCTCTCGTAATGAATACAACAGGAGAGCTTATTTCGAAGCCAGCCAGTTTTTTAACAGTATGGTCATCGTCCTCAACACTTTGACATATAAATGCTCTTAAATACCAGATTGTTCAAATTTTACGAAGTGCTGTATTAACTTATAATCAATCTGTTGTCCGACTCGTTGGCTGAACGGTCAGAGTACTGGCCTTCTGTTCAGAGGGTCCCGGGTTCGATTCCCGGCTGGGTTGGGGATTTTAACCTTAATTGGTTAATTCCAATGGCACGGGGGCTGGGTGTATGTGTTGTCTTCATCATCATTTCATCCTCATCACGACGTGTACATCGCCTACGGGCGTCAAATAGAAAGACCTGCACCTGGCGAGCCGAAGCCGTCCTGGGATATCCCGGCACTAAAAGCCATACGACATTTCATCAATCTGCTTTTGCGAGAATAGGAAGAGAGAATGCTCTTAAATGAAAGATTGAAAAACATCTAACCTTTGAATTAATGAACACGGGTGAAGCTGCGGGTACATGCTAGTAATAATAATGCCATTGAAGTATCCATACGAGAGACTGACCGTCAGCTTAAGAAGAAATTTCTGTGAAATTGTCGAGCAAACAACAACTACTATAAGGGAGAGGAGACTAGTTTTCTACGGACCTATCAAGAGGCTAAAACTCGTAGACGCAGGACCGCAAGATGCTGAAAATCCATGCATGAAGACTAATAAGAAGTGCGTGTCGAAGAGAGATGAAAACAGCCAAAAAAAATTCTTTAGGATAACATTGTTAGAATGAGGGATGTAGCCGACAAACAACTTCCCAAGCCACAAAACATCTCGACGAAAGAGCAAGAAAGATAAGTCTAAAATTTGAAGCATCTGTCTGCGGGTTATTAGATTGTGTAAATGACCGCAATGGTGATAGAATGAATGAATACGAGCAATTCTGTAGTACTCTTCTTATTGCTACATTCTTCACGCGACTTCGTTCTGTAATGAGGTACGTTTTTGCAACATATTGTAATCCTCTTCACATCTTGATGGATGTTAAACCGAGACGTTGTTATTGTTTTATTCGTCAGTCCATAGACTGGTTTGATGCAACCCTCCATGCCACTCTATCCTGTGCTAACTTTTCATTTCTACGTAACTGCTGCATCCTACATCTGCTTTTATCTGCTTGTCATATTAACACCTTGGTCTACCCCTATTGTTCTTACCGCCTACACGTCCCACAAAAACCAACTGCACAAGTCCTGGGTATCATATGATGTGTCCAATCATTCTATACCTTCTTCTGGTCAAATTTAGCCAAATGGATCTCCTCTCATCAATTCGATTCAGTATCTCTTCATTCTTGATTCGATCTATCGAACTCACCTTCAGCATTCTTCTGTAACACCACATTTCGAAAGCTTCTGTTCCCCTTATTTCGGAGCTAGTTATCGTCCATATTTCACTTCCATACAATGTCACGCTCCAGCGAAAAGTCTTCAAAACATCTTTCTAATTCCTATCTCAATGTTCGAGGTGAGAAAAATTCTTTTCTTAAGAAAGGCCTTCTTTGCTTGTGCTAGTCTGCATTTTATATCCTCCTTACTTCTGCCAACGTTAGTTATTTTACTACCCATGTAACAATATTCATCTACTTCCTTTAAGACTTCATTTCCTAATTTAATATTCCCTGCATCACCTGACCTCGTTCGACTGAGCTAAATTACTTTTGTTTTGGACTTATTTATTTTCATATTGCACTCCTTTCCCAAGACTCTGTCCATACTATTCAGCAATTTCTCCAGATCTTCTGCAGTATCAGATAAAATAACAATATCATCAACAAATCTCAGGGTTTTGATTTCCTCTCCTTGGATTATGATTACCTTCTCAATTTCCTCTTTGGCTTCCTTTACTGTCTGTTCTACATAAACACTGCAAGGTAGGGGGACAAATTGCAATCTTGCCTAACTCTTTTCTGGATTGCTGCATCTTTTTAAAGCCAATCACTGCCGACTGATTTTTATACGGATTGTAGATAATATTTCCATCTCGGTATCTGATCACGATCACCTTCAGAGTCTCAAATAGCTTGGTCCAGTCATTATCAAACGACTTTTCAAGAACTAATTACGATAATATACTACAGGGTATTCCCAAACATGTGTCAAGTAATGGGTGGTGGATAATTAATACTCAATTTGAATTATCCACCATTCATTATTTCACAAATGCTTGGGAGCCCTACATTTAAAAACAACACAAATAGTCTCTATGCATATACTCCTATTTTCGATCGTTTACGAGCTACGGTTTTAATAATAAGCTAATAATAACAATACACTGGCGTAAAAAAATCCAAATACCACGAAATTAGGAATGTACACTGACTTAGCAAATGTCATGTGATAGCCACCTAATACCGTGTGGGGCATCTTCTGGCCCCGCGAACTGCAGTGAGACGCCGTGGAAGTGAGTCGACAAGTCCCTCGTAGTCCTCAGGACGCAGCTGACACCAAATCCTTTGCAGCGCGGCCGCCAATGCTGGTCTGCTCGTGGGTGCAGGATCCATGGCAAGGAGACTGCGTTCCAGGGCATCCCAAATATGCTCGATAGGGTTCATATTGGGGCTCCTCTGTGGCTACGGCAGTCGTTTGACCTCCAATGCATGTTCCTGGAATCATTCCTGGACGTGGGAGTGATGTGGCGGCGCGTTTTCATCTTAAAACACCGCAGAACCGTCTGGGCGCTGGAAGGCCCAAAATGGGTGGTGATGGTCTCCAATCAGCTCAACATACCGCGTACCATTCAAAGTCTCTTCCAGAACAACTAGGGGGCTCATTCCATACCAGGAAAATGCACCCCAGACCATACCATAACAGAGACACCAGCGCCCTGGACCACACCTTCGAGGCAGGCGGTATCCATCGCTTCATGTGGTCTGCGCCATACAGGGTGCCTCACATAGGCATGGTGCAGTTCAATCGTGATTCGTCCGACCATATCACGTTACGCCATTCTTCCAGTGTCCATCCCTGGTGACTGGCGACAAATGCTCGTCGTGCCCGATGATGTTGGGTTAACAGTTGCACCCGTGTGCGGCGCCGGCTCCCATACCCCCATCGAACCCATGTTCCTACGGATTGTCCACTGGGAGACGTGTCTAGCACGGCCTGTGTTGAATTGAGCCGTGATTTGGTGCACGGTTGCCCGATCGTCACTATTGACAATCCGTCTCAGATGTCGCGTTCCATGTTATACCTGTCACATGCACAGCCACTGCTCAAAAGGTCTCCTATACTATTGCCGCTGTCACAGGGGGCGTGTGGTGCGCAGACAGCACACCTGCGCATCAGTGCTATCGCATGACATTTGCTCAGTCAGTGTAGAATGCAGAAATTTTGGCAATATATTTGTCGAGGTAACATATTTAATTGATTAAAGGTAGAAGACTACAGGTTAATATCCCCAAGGCAATAGCCATCCCAAATGTGCCATGCTGGTACATTCATAACCGGTGTAATCGCCTGACTGTTGAATGCATGCACGCAAGCGTGCATTCATTGTGTCGTAGGGGTGCCGGATGTCAGCTTGTGGGATGGAGTTCCATGCCTGTTGCACTTGGTCGGTCAATACTGGGAAGGTTAATGTCGGTTGTGTATAACGCTGGAGTTGTCGTCCAATTATCTCCCATACGTGCTCGATTGGGGACAGATCGGGGGTATCGCGCAGGCCAAGGCAACATGTTGAAGCACTGTAGAGCACGTTGGGTTATAACAGCGGCATGAGGGCGTGCATTATCCTGTCCGAAAACTCCCCCAGGAATGCTGTTCATAAATGCCAGCACAACAGGTCAAATCACCAGACAGATGTACACATCTGCAATCAGGGTGCGTGGAAAAACCACGAGAGTGCTCCTGCTGTCAAATTGCTCCCCAGACCAGAACTCCCGGTGTAGGTCCAGTGTGTCGACGCCTCAGAGAAGTGGAACGCAGGCGCTCACACGGCCTCCTTCTAACCAACGCACGGCCATCAATGGCACCAAGTAAGAACCGGGTTTCATCGGAAAACACAACGGACCTCCACTCCATTCTCTAATGAGCTCTCACTTGACACCGCTGATGTCGCAGACGGCGGTGGTTTGGGGTAAGTGGAGTGCACGTCGCAGGGAGTCTGGCTCCGAGCTGTCCTTCAAGTAACCGATTTCGAACAGTTCGTTGTGTCGCTGTGATGCCAACTGCCGCTCGAATTGCTGGGCCACAGCCATACGCCGAATACGGTGGTCCTCCCTCTCGGTGGTACCACGGGGACATCCCGAGCCCGGTCTTCTTGAGAGCGTACATTCTCGTGACCACTGCTGCCAGCAGGCATGCACAGTCTACATATTTATGCCAAATCGTTATGTAATAGCGCGGAAGGAAAATCCACCTTCACTTAGCCCTATTATACGGCCCCGTTTAACCGCAGTAAGCTGTTCATACTGGCCTATTCGTCGTAAAGGCATTCTTGACCCACTCACAGTCAATCCATCCAGTCTCACAGGTAACTAATGATTTCGTACAGTACAGCCCATATTTGAAGCAAATCTGATGTGCAACGTCATAGGGCAGCTACCAGCGCCACGCTAATGCGATTTGTTTAGCGTTTGTGAGCTGCAAATACTACTAATGCCATTATTATTATTATTATTATTATTTTCAGTCATAAGTATTATAATCAGTGATTAGTTTGCCTGTCATAAAAGCGTTCGCTATCAGCTTGCATTGGGGATGTAGTAGGTGTGAACCCCACTATCGGCAGCCCTGAAGATGATTTACGTGGTTTCTCATTTTCACACTGGGCTTCCTTCCCACTCTTAGCCCTTCAATATTCAATAGTCACCTCAAGACCTATGTGTCGGTGCGACGTAAAGCAAATTTTAAAATCATACCGTTCCAACTCAAAAGGATTTATCAAAATGCTTGTACATACTAAGTTTATGGAGTGCCAGATGTGTGTTTTGTTTGTAAAGGCGTCCTTGTATTAGAGAACGCTGTCTTATACGACAAGAAAAACTCACCCACTAAAGCCGTAAGCTGAAGTAATAGTGATATTTCCAAAAGTAAATATTCAATGTGAGCCGCCTCTGTGGTGTAGTGGTTAGCGTGATTAGCTGCCACCCCGGAGGTCCGGGTTCGATTCCCGGCTCAGCCACGAAATTTGAAAAGTGGTACGAGGGCTGGAACGGGGTCCACTCAGCCTCGGGAGGTCAACTGAGTAGAGGTGGGTTCGATTCCCAGCTCAGACATCCTCGAAGTGGTTTTCCGTGGTTTCCCACTTCACCTCCAGGCGAATGCCGGGATGGTACCTAACTTAAGGCCAGGCCGCTTCCTTCCCTCATCCTTGCCTATCCCTTCCAATCTTCCCATCCCCCTACAAGGCCCCTGTTCACCATAGCAGGTGAGGCCGCCTGGGCGAGGTACTGGTCATACTCCCCAGTTGTATCCCCCGACCAAGAGTCTGAAGCTCCAGGACACTGCCCTTGAGGCGGTAGAGGTGGGATCCCTCGCTGAGTCCGAGGGAAAAGCCGAACCTGGAGGGTAAACAGATGATGCTGATGATGATGAAATATTCAATGTATGAATTACATATCTTAATTTCGAACAGTTCGAACTCTTCTGTTAAGGTAAAAAATTACTAGATTTACATTTAAGAAAGATACCGCCCCATCATTATTCTTTCCGTTTGTAATATGTATTTTTGCTTTCATCTTTGTATCTTCATATTTGTTAATACACTACCACGAGTACGTTCAGTTTTCACACCCTGGGTGTCGCTTTAAAAGAGATATTTAAGGATCACATCGGCTCCAACTTTGGTTTTCTTATAATAGATTTTTTTGCAGCTGCTACCTCTCTGCATTATGTAGCCGAATAAAATAAAAACACCAATAATGTTAACTTGTGTTCGAATACAAATTAAAAAAATTAATTAAAATAGTCCCAATTTAAGGTAATAAGTCGGAGTGGTGTTTAATGTTCATTGAATTCATTATTATTAATATTTTACTATTTGAATTTACGTCGTACTGACGCTGGTAGGCCTCATTGCGACGATGGGATAGGAAAGGACTGGGGTTGGGAAGGAAGCGGCCGTGTACAGTTCCAGAATTTGCCTTTTGTGCAAATGGGAAACCACAAAAACCATAATCAGGGCCGCCTACAGTGGGATTTGAACCAAATATCTCCCGATTGTAAGCTCACAGCAAAACAACCCTAACCGCACGGCTAACTCGCTCGGTCACGGAACCCAATAACCATGGCAAGTCTTACCTCACTCACTGCTAAAAAAAATGAATTTGAGGATTTTTAATACGTTATGAGAAAATCTACTAATTCCCTAAAGCTATGCACATATAATACACAAAGGCATACAATAAAAATATGCTGACAACAGCATGAAATGAAATAATATGCCACTAGCGATACTTGTGTCCCAATAATAATGTTTTAAAAACATTTCCTTTGAAATAATTGAGTTTTTATCTATAACAGTGGCATGACTAGTCTCACATTAATAGAAAATACATGTTGAAATCTTTAAGACAAAAAAGTAAATGTTCCAATAGAACTGAAAATTGGCTTACAACTTGGTTGTCGTGCTGTTTCTACTTAGTAATCGGTTTGTCTTTAAGATTATGAATGATGCGTTCAACACAATAATTGTAAGCGTACAACTTGTGAATGTGCTACCTTTAGTATAGATTTCTGGGGATATACTAAAGACAATGGGTTGGGATATAGTACCATATCTGAAGTAATTATTTGATTATTGTTTGGCCGAAGGAGCTATACCAGATGAATGGAGAGTTGCTATAGTAGCCCCTGTGTATAAAGGAAAGGGTGATAGACATAAAGCTGAAAATTACAGGCCAGTAAGTTTGACATGCATTGTATGTAAGCTTTGGGAAGGCATTCTTTCTGATTATATTAGACATGTTTGTGAAATTAATAACTGGTTCGATAGAAGGCAATTCGGTTTTAGGAAAGGTTATTCCACTGAAGCTCAACTTGTAGGATTCCAGCAAGATATAGCAGATATCTTGGATTCTGGAGGTCAAATGGACTGTATCGCGATTGACATGTCTAAAGCATTTGATAGGGTGGATCATGGGAGACTACTGGCAAAAATGAGTGAAATTGGACTAGATAAAAGAGTGACTGAATGGGTTGCTATATTTCTAGAAAATAGATCTCAGAGAGTTAGAGTAGGTGAAGCTTTGTCTGACCCTGTAATAGTTGAGAGGGGAGTTCCTCAGGGCAGTGTTATCGGACCTTTATGTTTTCTTATATATATAAATGATATGAGTAAAGGAGTGCAATCGGATGTAAGGCTTTTTGCGGATGATGTTATTCTCTATAGAGTGATAAATAAGTTTGTGAGCAACTGCAACGTGACCTCGAAAATATTGTGAGATGGACAGCAGACAATGGTATGGTGATAAACGGGGCTAAAAGTCAGGTTGTGAGTTTCACAAATAGGAAAAGTCCTCTCAGTTTTAATTACTGCGTTGATGGGGTGAAAGTTCCTTTCGGGGATCATTGTAAGTATCTAGGTGTTAATATAAGGAAAGATCTTCACTGGGGTAATCACATAAATGGGATTGTAAATAAAGGGTACCGATCTCTGCACATGGTTATGAGGGTGTTTAGGGGTTGTAGTAAGGATGTAAAGGAGAGTGCATATAAGTCTCTGGTAAGACCCCAACTAGAGTATGGTTCCAGTGTATGGGACCCTCACCAGGATTACCTGATTCAAGAACTAGAAAAAATCCAAAGAAAAGCAGCTCGATTTGTTCTGGGTGATTTCCGACAAAAGAGTAGCGTTACAAAAATGTTGCAATGTTTGGGTTGGGAAGAATTGAGAGAAAGAAGACGAGCTGCTCGACTAAGTGGTATGTTCCGGGCTGTCAGCGGAGAGATGGCGTGGAATGACATTAGTAGACGAATAGGTTTGAATGGCGTCTATAAAAGTAGGAAAGATCACAATATGAAGATAAAGTTGGAATTCAAGAGGACAAACTGGGGCAAATATTCATTTATAGGAAGAGGAGTTAGGGATTGGAATAACTTACCAAGGGAGATGTTCAATAAATTTCCAATTTCTTTGAAATCATTTCGGAAAAGGCTAGGAAAGCAACAGATAGGGAATCTGCCACCTGGGCGACTGCCCTAAATGCAGATCAGTATTGATTGATTGATTGACCTGATGCCTTTAAATACAGTACTAATAAATAATGATCATATTATTTGATTTACGTCCCACTAACTACTTTTATGGTTTTCAGAGAAGCCGAGGTGCCGAAATTCAGTCTCACAGGAGTTCTTTTACGTGCCAGTAAAATTACCAACACGAGGATGATGTACTTGAGCACCTTCAAATGCCACCGGACTGAGGCAGGATCGAACCTGCCAAGTTGTGGTCAGAAGGGCAGCGCCTCAACCGTCAAAAAATACAGTACTTATATACGAGAAGTTTCAATAAAGAGTAATTTTACTTCAGACTAAGCGCAGAACTGGTAGTCTCTCTACAGAAAATCTGGTGAACTTACCAGATAAGAAGATTAACTGGGTTCCTGGATTGTACTCCAGTGAACTGACTGTGTTCTTCCCATAAGTTAACGCGGCAAATGCGAACGTGGTTGGGCGGACCTGCTGAAAACAACCTTCTTATTAAAAAAATATTTACATCGCACCAACACCGATAGGTCTTATAGTGACGACAGGACTAGTCGGAAGGATGCGAACGTGACCTTGATTAATTTACAGCCCCAGCATTTGTCTGGTGGGAAAATTGGAAACCACGGGAAACCATCTTCTGGGCTGCCGACAGTGGGGTTGGAACCCACTACCTTCTGGAGGCAAACAAACAGCTACGTAACCCAAACAGCGTGGCCACTCGTTCGATAGGCAGCTATTTATAAATCATAAATCAGTTATAACTCCTACTACAAGCCATCTATTTTGAGAAGACGCTACACAAGTTACAAATTTGCCGTTCCTTGAAATCGAGACATTCCATTTCCTCCGAAGGCTAGATATTTGCCACTCTAACTACGTTTCACTAGTTGTTTCTAACACTATCAGGGTACTAACAAAAGGTATTGCTCATACTCAGTACTTCCTGCCTTATTAGGGAGTTACAGACCACCACCTAGTAAAGAGTTACAATATTATAATATATATATGCTACGTGTAAATAATATTTATTTATTTATTTACTTAGCATATATCGGTTTTACATCACATGCAAACATATAAACAGCAAATTTTTACAAAAGAAGTGGGTATAACTATATGGATACGTACATCATGTAGGTTTAAATAACGAAATCACTAATTTATACAAACAAATAGGTGGCATGTTTTTATATTCGGTTAATCTGGAGGTCACTTCCGGGAATGAACATTTCAGAATTATGCGTTGGTTTCCTTGTCTCTCGGCACCACAATGACAACTTGCTAAATATATTTTCCCCCATTTGCATAAGGAATCGACAAAATGAGCGCGTATTCATATAATTGATGATTAAGAATTAATGCAAAACTTGATACTGTACGTGTTATTGACATACTGGATCTTTAATCATTTTGCTCTTGTAAAACGACGTACGAATTATTCCACTACACTGCGATTCTGCAAGACTACCACACTTCCAAAATACACTCATGTTCATTAAGAACAGAATACCTTGAAAGACCGGACGAGTTGGCCGTGCGTTTAGGGGCGAGCGGCTGTGAGCTTGCCTCCGGGAGATTGTGGGTTCGAATCCCACTGTCAGCAGCCCTGAAGATAGTTTCCCGTGGTTTCCCATTTTCACACCAGGCATGTGCTGGGGCTGTACCTTAATTAAGGCCACGGACGCTTCCTGGCAATTCCTAGGCCTTTCCTATCCCATCATCGCTATAAGACCTATCTGTGTAGCTGCGACGTAAAGCCACTAGCAGAAAGAACCTTCAAATACTAGAGATAGGAAGTTCATATTCTCAGGGGATGTTCGTTAGTATGCTCCGCAGAAACGATTAGCATTTCAGTCACCTAGGTTCAGCATGAGTCCGGTTGCATAGTAGGCGCTGGGTCCTCTATGAGCACTGATAACTTGTTCCATGCGTGATGGCATCGACGCGTATAAGGAGCGAATGGTGCCCTGGTGCCATCCATGCTGCATACAGCTGGTTCCACAGCTCATCTTTGGTGGTTTTAATTGGGTCACAGCCCCGCACCCGTCGTTCCACCAAATCCAACACATTTTTGATTGGTGACAAATCCGGCAATCGGGCGGGCCAGGGCAACAAGAAGGCACGTGTTCGTGCAGCGACATGTCCTCGCGTATTGTCCTGCTGAAATATGGCATTTGGGGTGTCGAGTAAGAAGGGAATGGCTACGGGTCACAGGATATCATTCGCGTAGATCAAACTGGTCACTGTGCCCTGAACACGCACCAACTGTGATTTGTGGTTGTACGCGAATGCAGTCAATGTGATGCCTCTCCCCCTGCCTGTGGCGAACCAAAACAGGGCCATCATTTTCAAACAAACAGAACCTGGATTCGCCCGAAAACACTATCTGCTGCCATTCCTGTCCCCAGTGACGTCTTTCCATTCACCATTGCAGTCTAGCATGTCTATGCACATTAGTCAAAGGTAGGTGGAGAAATGGACGACGCGCCGGTAACCCGGACCGTAATAAACGGCGACGGACTGTCACTCCTAATAGTGAACGATGTGTTACACTGTTCCACTGTTGCGGCAGAGTCGAGGAGGACGCAGGTCTGTCTTGCAATGTCATTCGGGTGAGGTGTCGATCTTTTTGGGGGGTGGTCTGGGTGGTCGACCAGACCCATATCGTCGTATTCTACGGCCTTCTGTGAACTATTCTGCACACATTCGTTGCACTGCCGACACACTTCGTCCCACTCGAGCAGCAATTTCTCGCAGGTTGCATCACGTTCTCCCATGCCAATAATGCGCCCTCCTTCAAACTCATTTGACGGCAAGGTTTCCGCATAAGTCTGCGAGACATCCTGGACGTCTGTTCAAGTCACACTGATCCATTACCTTCGGTTTGTAGTGACAACGACGGCCGCAGGCACATTTTACCAGTCGGTGGTGGTGCGCCGAGATGTCGATGTGGACCTTGAACCTGAGGATCTACATGATTCGCATGCTAATAATTTCTTCAGAATATACTAATGCACATGTCTTGTGAATATGAACTTCCTATCTCTAGTCTTTCAATGTGTTCTGGTTTTTATGAACATGAGTTTGTATGTCGTCTGAAGTTCCGGATAAAAATGAATATATCTGATTATACTATTGTTTGCAAAATCCTTCTCTATGCTCATAGAATTTTCGTGAACCATTTACCATGAAAGTAGTTTGAATTATTGTGCATGAGAATAATTTTTCATTTAAGAAAGTATATATTTGTTCTTGTACTCATCCACATTATCTATGTGCCAGCAGAGGAAACAAAGTGATATGAGCGTGTGCGAGGGAGGATGAAAGAAGGTGCGAACCAGAATGACATCTCCATGAGAATGGCGTGTTTGGGGTCGTATCTCTGAAGACGAATGTTATACATCTCGAAATTTGGGGGACGGGGTACTACAGATAATATTCCGTCTGCCCTCGCTGCTGCCTCAATTTTCTAAACTGGCTCTAATATGAAATAACTCAGACGTTCTGCATGCAAGTGCCGGAGATTACGGCGCCTTCCAATCTCGCCTTCTAACGTAGCGCTCAGTGAAGTGGTAATCTATTCGCTCGGCGTCGGCTCTGGCACGGACCCTTCTTGCAAGTGACTCTAGGGGTTTAGAGGGAGCATGATACATAGATATGAGTCTCCGCTCTCTCCTTATCCGAAATGGTCGTCCTATGAAGAAGAATGTTGGTTACGAAGCATTTTGTAACGAAATTACATGAATATACTCTGAAGTTAACCAGTTACCGGGGAGTACAATAACATTCCGCGAAGTAAAATGGAACGCATAATTAAGGCATTTTTCCGATATCATTGAATCCTACGGATAATAATAATAATAATAATAATAATAATAATAATAATAATAATAATAATAATAATAATAATAATAGGGCTACACATAAGAAGGTAGTTTGGTTTTATTATAATCGTTTTAGCTGTTTTTAATTACTTCTGATCTTTTAAAATACAATTTGCTTACGTCGCACCGACACATAGCCTATAAGAGAGGATGATTACCTCGTTGTACTTCCTCTTAAAACAAAAATCACCACCACCACCACATAGCCTATAAGTTAGGTCTCATGGCGTCGATGAGTTAGAAACTGGCTAGGAGTGAAAAGGAAGCTGTATTGGCCTTAATTAAGGTACAGCCCCAGTATTTGCCTTCTATGGAAACGGGAGACCATGGATAACCATCTTAAGGACTGCCGACAGTACAGTTCGAACCCACTATCTCCCGAATGCAGGCTGACAGCTACGTGACCCAAACCACCCAGCCACTCGCTCAGTAGTTTTAGCTGTTCACATGTTTAACTATTTGCAGGTTAATTCCTGGGGCTATTTTGGATATGTTTTTATTAGAAATATTTGATGGTGAAATGAAGCAACGGGTATCGAGACCAGAACGTTGCCAAACTAGAAATAAGGGAATGTTAGGAATGTAGCCAGTTTGCTAGTGAACTAAGCAAATTTTGGACAGTATTTAGTTATATGTCCACGTCTTTAATAATATAATAGTATTTTTAGGACATACGTGCATTAATATTTCCAGATATTTTAGGCCATGGAAATCCGAGGAATAATAGTTTTCTTCAGTTAGTCCGGGGTATTTCTGGGATAACTTGATGTTTTTGCTTCAGGATTTAGGCCGAATGCCCTTCTTGTCGTCATGCGATATTACATTGAAAATTCAACCCAGGATCCATAGGCCTATGGATTCCAAGCTCTGCCGTCCGTATAAGCGATTTCGCTTATCACATCCCTAATAATAATAATAATAATAATAATAATAATAATAATAATAATAATAATAATAAATGCATAGGCCTACGGTGTTTTTAGAACTTTTGCAGCCAGATTTTGAAAGCCAATATTGTCATATCATCATCATCATCATCATCATCATCATCTGTTTACCCTCCAGGGTCGGTTTTTCCCTCGGACACAGCGAGGGGTCCCACCTCTACCGCCTCAAGGGCAGTGTCCTGGAGCTTCAGACTCTTGGTCGGGGATACAACTGGGGAGAATGACCAGTACCTAACCCAGGCGGCCTCTCCTGCTATGCTGAACAGGGGCCTTGTGGAGGGATGGGAAGATTGGAAGGGATAGGCAAGGAAGAGGGAATGAAGCGGCCGTGGCCTTATGTTAGGTACAATCCCGGCATTCGCCTGGAGGAGAAGTGGGAAACAACGGAAAACCACTTCCAGGATGGCTGAGGTGGGAATCGAACCCACCTCTACTCAGTTGACCTCCCGAGGCTGAGTGGACCCCGTCCCAGCCCTCATACCACTTTTCAAATTTCGTGGCAGAGCCGGGATTCGAACCCGGGTCTCCGGGGGTGGCAGCTAATCACGCTAACCACTACACTACAGAGGCGGACCAATATTGTCATATAACTTCGTTATTTTTCGCTAGCTCATTTAAACATGCAGTCATTTTTTCTTAAGTTATAAGTGGTACTAGGTAGAGCCTGAGGAGACAAATTAATCTATACCACCGATCGAGTGCGGATATATCAGTCAACTTGATAAGATATAAATATATTTCAAAAGTAGGCAATCTGTACATAATGTAGCCTACACAAAACAACAGCAGTTTCTATCCCGGACAGGGAATAAAATACTCGTAGTAAAAATAGATTTCCTGGCATAGCTTATGGAGGCACCAAATGGCCTGCGATAGTCGGATTGGCTGCCTAAACCTAACGTAGGCCAATAAAGTAACATAACGAGAAAAACTGCTTGAAATTACATTTATGAGGACTGGAAATGAGGTTCGTTTTCACGTTGGACATACCCGCTCCCGATTGAATGTAGTAGCATATCGATGGCTTACTTCTAAAACCTCGTATGTTCGAACGCTCTTCCTACCCATTATATTCCTGAAGGCTGATCATGCCTCCCAGCCACATCTGGATATGCAATCCATCAGAACAATTTTCGTTGTGTGTGTGTTGTGTGCTGGTGTGTAAAGAAAAATTGATCTTACCATACCGTGTGTTAGGGATGTAATTTGCATGACGTATTTACGCACTCCTACAGTATAATGCATTTAAGGTTCATTTTCCTTTACAAATTAGCATAGGAAAATGAACTCAAAGATAATTGTTTTGATGGGCTGCGTATCAATATGTGGCTGGGATACGTGACCAGTCACAAGGAAAAGGATGGATAGGAACAGCATTAGGTTGATGATGATGATGATGCTTGCTGTTTAAAGGGGCCTAACATCGAGGTCATCGGCCCCAACAGCATTAGGATATACGAGGTTTTAGAAGTAAGCCGTCGATATAACACTGTCAGACTGGAGAACCCGTGACGCATCAGTACAGTCCATTTTCTTTTGTTTGTCTATTGGCTTTACGTCGCACCGACTCAGATAGGTCCTATGGCGCTGATGGAATAAGAAGTGTCTAGGATTAGATTATAAATTTCGTGTCCTTAGCTAACTTAAAACTCCAGCATTAGCAGGTATGCAAATGGTCAACCATGGTAAACCATCTTCAGTGCTTCCGACAGAGTAGTTCAAACCATTCATCACCTGAATGAAAGTTAACAGCTACACAGTTCGAACTGCTTAGCCAGCTCACTTGATTAGGTAATTTTTAGGCCCTGTGAAGACGCCTTCTGCTCAGTAAGATGGCCAGTACATATTGCAATGAGCGTTGATATATCCTCCGTCGTAATTCATGGTGTTCATATCTCTCACATCGGATAGATTGTCACTTGCTTTCACCTGCCGGAGTGAATGACGTTCCAGTGCCCAGTCCAGAATTAGAATCCGTAGACTGGCTAAAAATCGAATCCGAGATCTTCTTGTAGGCAGGCAAGCTATCCTCACATTGCGGGGTTGGAATGTGAGGTTTCTTCAATGTATTTTTACCGAGTGGTTTAACGAAGCGTTGTCTGTGGCGTAGGGATGGGAAAAGACTAACACGGGGGCATTCCCTACTCTTCACCACAGATTTCGCTCAAATTTACAGAACATGCAGGGCTTGGCTAGAAATGAAAGTACCCGAAGTGGGAACTCCAGATGGCCAAGCATATAGAAAATGAAAATAAAAATAAAAATGTTAACGAGGCTCTCGCACCGTATAAGCCACTTACGTTACTCTGAAAGCCGTGCAGTTGTTGGCGTAGCGGTAAGAGTTTGGACTACCGATTCGATGGTCATGGGTTCGGCTCAGCGTGGGGAGAATATTTTTCTCAATTTTTATATTATTCATTTATTTTAATTTATTTTATTTATATGCAAACGGCATATAGGACGTAATTTCTTTTAATGAGGGCACAATTGTAGAAAATTTGAAGGTGCGTACTTTCCCGACGTGTTCAAACAGAAATTCTTCTTTTTTTATCCTTTACTGGCTATCTCGTCCGCCTCTGTGGTGTAGTGGTTAGCGTGATTAGCTGCCACCCCAGGAGGCCCGGGTTCGATTCCCGGCTCTGCCACGAAATTTGAAAATTGGTACGAGGGCTGGAACGGGGTCCACTCAGCCTCGGGAGGTCAACTGAGTAGAAGTGGGTTCGATTCCCACCTCAGCCATCCTGGAAGTGGTTTTCCGTGGTTTCCCACTTCTCCTCCAGGCGAATGCCGGGATGGTACCTAACTTAAGGCCACGGCCGCTTCCTTCCCTCTTTCTTGCCTAAACCCTCCAATCTTCCCATCCCTCCACAAGGCCCCTGTTCAGCATAGCAGGTGAGGCCGCCTGGGCGAGGTACTGGTCATACTCCCCAGTTGTATCCCCCGACCAAGAGTCTGAAGCTCCAGGACACTGCCCTTGAGGCGGTAGAGGTGGGATCCCTCGCTAAGTCCGAGGGAAAAACCGAACCTGGAGGGTAAACAGATGATGATGATGACTGGCTATCTCCCCTCCTTGGGGAATGTGCAATAAACATGAATAGTCGTTTCGCTGTAAGATTCGATTTCATCTGACAAGTGAAGGTTGCTCCTGGCGGCTGTACAAAAACAATACATTCTTGCCACAGGTAGAAAAAAGTCTGACAATGAAATCCCATTTTTTTTACCTTTTCTATGCCTTTTGCATATAAATAAATAAAATAAAATATTCACCTCTTTGCGTAATTGGAAAATTAATAATATAAAAATTGACAGAAAAAGCAGTCTCCACGCGGGGCGTCGAACGCACGACCATCGAATTACCAGTCCCAGGTCTTACCGCTACGCCAACAACTGCTCGGCGTACGCGCTAACGTAAGTTGCTTATACGGTACGGGAGCCGCGTCAACACACTTATTTTTTTTCTATACGCTTGGCCATCTGGAGTTCCCACTTAGGGTACTTTCATTTCTAGCCAAGCCCTGCATGTCCTGCAAATTTGAGCGAAATCGGTGGTGACGAGTAGGGAATGCCCCCCTTATATGATGGGGTTGTAGCATCCATGGCCTCAATTAAGGTACAGTCTCGCCATTTTTCTGATGTTCAAAATACTAAACTATGGAAAGTAAACTTCGGAGTTGCCAAAGATATGATAAGAACCCACCATCTCACAAATACTTGCCTATAGCTACGCTTTTGTGCCTTGTGGAGTCCATGCTCCTCCACCAATCTGTCATTATCAGGGCGAAGGTGGGGTACAACACCCTACTAGCCAGGTATCTTAAATTCAGTTGCTTATGAGTACGGTCTGTGGTGTAGTGGTTAGCGTGATTAGCTGCCACCCCCGGAGGCCCGGGTTCGATTCCCGGCTCTGCCACGAAATTTGAAAAGTGGTACGAGGGCTGGAACGGGGTCCACTCAGCCTCGGGAGGTCAAATGAGTAGAGGTGGGTTCGATTCCCACCTCAGCCATCCTGGAAGTGGTTTTCCGTGGTTTCCCACTTCTCCTCCAGGCGAATGCCGGGATGGTACCTAACTTAAGGCCACGGCCGCTTCCTTCCCTCTTCCTTGCCTATCCCTTCCAATCTTCCCCTCCCTCCACAAGGCCCCTGTTCAGCATAGCAGGTGAGGCCGCCTGGGCGAGGTACTGGTCATACTCCCCAGTTGTATCCCCCGACCACGAGTCTGAAGCTCCAGGACACTGCCCTTGAGGCGGTAGAGGTGGGATCCCTCGCTAAGTCCGAGGGAAAAACCGAACCTGGAGGGTAAACAGATGATGATGATGATGATGAGTACGGTGTAGTGTATTAAGTAATCTTAACCCCTACTTTACTCACACCCTCCTTAGAAACTACAAACGTTCATATCCTCATTTAACATCTTTACAGACAATTTTGTTATGTTTTCCTCCCATTATGAAAAGGTTACTTGTAAATCTATCAGAAGTGTCGATACTTATCCAAAATATACATATATATATATATATATATTCTTATGGCGACGGTGGGATAGGAAAGGTATAGGAATGGGGAAGAAATGACCGTGACCTTACTTAAGGTATAACTGCTTGAAATTTAATTTATGTGGACTGGAAATGAGATTCTTTTCCACGTTGGGTATACCCGCTTCCGTACACACCTGGTGTGAAAACGGGAAACCATGGAAAACCATCTTCAGTGCTGCCGATAATCAGGTTCGAACACATCACCTGATCCTAACAGCGTAGCCAACTCACTCGGTCCGAAATCGTTAAATATTTGAAAATATAGGTATCATATTGTATCCACCTGCACGATAAGCCAAAAATTGAAGTAAAGGTGAATAATTAAATTACTCGTCCGATTCGTTAGCTGAATGGTCAGCGTACTGGCCTTCGGTTCAGAGGGTCCCGGGTTCGATTCCCGGCCGGGAATTGGTTAATTCCAATGGTTCGGGGGCTGGGTGTTTGTGCTGTCCGCAACATCCCTGCAATTCACACACCACATATAACACCATCCTCCACCACAATAACACGCAGTTACCTACACAAGGTAGATGCCGCCCACCCTCATCGGAGGGTCTGCCTTACAAGGGCTGCACCCGGCTAGGAATATCCGCACGAAATTATTATTATTATTATTATTATTATTATTATTATTATTATTATTATTATTATTATTATTATTATTATTATTATTATTATTATTATTATTATTATTGAATTACTCTACATACTTTAAGTGACAATAACTTCATGTGTCTTAATGAAATAATGTAGGCCTGCATGTATCAAACCAAACTCCAAGGCACTACAGTCCTGACTAGCCTTGGCCTATCAAGTGACCCCTGCTCCGTTCGAAGGCCTGCAGATTATGAGGTGACGCATGGTCAGTACGATGAATCCGCACGGCCGTTATTGTTGGTTTTCTAGACCAAGGTTGCCATCTCATCGTCAGATAGCTCCTCAATTGTAATCACGTAGGCTGAGTGGACTTCGGACCAGCACTCGGGTTCAGGTAAAAATTCCTGACCTGGACGGAAATCGAACAACGGGCCTTAGGTTAAAAGGCAGGCATGCTACACCTAGACAGAGGGGCCGGCCCTACAAGTATCATTAAACAAAATATTATACCGTGGAACTTTATGCCATACCTGGTCCTTCTGAGGTTAACTGACACACCCATACCACGATTATCCGCATGGTATGGCCATACAAGGGCAGGTACAAAGCACCTATTAACTTTAGAATTAATATTTCTTAGTTTAGAACTCATTTCTAGGTATTTCTTACTTTAGATCAGACAAGATCACGCAATCGCTGTGTTGTACATAGTTTAAGAATTAAAAAAATAGATATATTTTAGCTCTCCATGCACACTCGCAAGGATCGATAAGTCGAGTTCTCGTAGCGAGCGATCTTGTCACCTCGGAGGGTATTGCGGGCTGGTATAAGCTTGCTCTACAGCATTCCAGAGTCTACAACAAGGACGCCCAATTCACAACCCGTGGACCACATACAACCCTGCAGGATATTCAATCCGGCCCACGGGCAGTCTTCTAATACATACATATCCTATAAAGTGTGTGATAAGTCATGACAACTTACTCTTTTCTTTCTCATATTTGTACGGTGCTCCATTACAGCGATCTTGTTTCCTGGAAAGCATGACGCTCGTAGTACACGCATGCACAGAAATGGTGTCCCTATATGAACAACCTGTTATGCAAACACTTCGCAGTAAATGCTAGAGTGAAGACTTAGCAGGACATCGTTACGGTAAGATCAAGAATGTTAGTTCCTAAATGAACAGAGATAAATATTATTTCTAAGTATTTGAGTGTGACCTGATAGAATCTGATGATGATCTTTTAATAAAGCAACATTTCATTCATTGTTTAATAGTGTGTCCTGTCATACTTGCATACCCGGCTTCGATTTCCGGTCAACCAGAAATTTAAGAATTGCAGGAATGTCGGCATGTGGTTTAAATGGTACATGCAGCTCACCTCAATTCGGGGTGTACCTTAAAAGAGCTGCACAAAATCGGGATGAGATCACGAATAATAATAATAATAATAATAATAATAATAATAATAATAAATCGTAAGAAGCTTGTTCCATAATATTAATGTTCAGTTTAAATACCTGGGAGAGATTATCAGCAGCAACGGAATGGATAAAGAGGCCATGGAAAATAGGAGACTTAAGTTGGAAAGGCTAAACACTGCCACCAAAGCCATTTACAACAAAAAGAATCTTCCCAATAATGCCAAACTAAGACATTATGACGCTGTGGTAAAACCAGTGATTCTGTATGGGGTGGAAACAGCAACACGAACGAACATGGAAAAACTACTAAAGATTGAAAGGAGAATATTAAGGAGGATTTACGGGCCAATAGTGGTAGAGGGAAACTACAGATTAAGATCAAATACGGAGATATACAAAAGAACAGAAGACCTGGAAACAACAATAGGGAAAAGACGGCTGCGATTCTATGGACACATGGTCAGAATGGATCCAGCAAGGTTAAATAAACAAATTTTTAATAAAATGTACTACTTGAAGAGTCAGGGGGGATATTCCGAGCAGATGAAGGAAGAACTCAAGAGGTTAGGAATTGCAGACGAAGAATGTCGTGATAGAGAGCAATTCAGGAAAAGACTTTCCAACATAACCGTTCTTGTTGAAGAAAAGAAAGAGCGCAGAGGGGGAAGATGGACTAAAGAGAGAAGAACGTAAAATTATGAAAGAATGAAGGCACTGTGGAGAAAGAGGAAGGAAGAAGGAATGATAAGAAGGAAGTGAAGTGGTATTGGGGTCGTCCTAAGTTCGACCGGTTCGCAAGAAAGAATAATAATAATAATAATAATAATAATAATAATAATAATAATAATAATAATAATAATAATAATAATAATGTAGATCTCTTACAACTCTGTGTACAGTATCTGTATCTGTAAAGGTTTTTCACTTCATCCCCACTAATAAGACAGAACTACCCACTAAAGTCAGAAAATCTTATTCTCCACACACGTTTTCCTTCAATCTGTTATTTACCAATTCTTTGCTTCGTCCATTTTATTTTACCTCAGTGCTTCTGTATTTTCTCATTGTCTTTTTGTGGTAGTCCATTTTTATGTTCTTCATCGCAGCTACCCCAGGCTCTGAGACAATCACCAAACCGCGCTGAGTCTCTCCCCAGCCAGCCATCATCAGCAGTCATTCTGCGACCACAAATGCCCCCCGCCAATACATCCCGCGCCCTTAATCCCTTTTAACACGAAGCAATCCCAGCGCGAAGGTGCTGCTTGCAACGAACGCCAACCGGGGACACATTCTCCGCGGCAGATGGACCTTCCAAGACACAATACTATTTCAAAGAACGTCTTATTAAACTGTTGCAGTGTGATAAATCTTGACCCTGAAATGATAGAGATTTCACTACCCACATATTTTATTGGAATGAATGAATACAGGCAAACAAGAATATATCGCTAAAAAAAATACAGACCGAGCTCGATAGCTGCAGTCCCTTCAGTGCCGCCAGTATCCAGTATTCGGGTGGTAGTGGGTTCTAATCCCACAACCGGCATCCAAGAAGATGGTTTTACGTGGTTTTCCATTTTCAGGAGCTGTACTTTAATTAAGGCCAGGGACGCTGCCTTCCCTCTCCTAGACTTGTCCTGTCTCATCGTCGCCGTACGACCTATCTGCGTTGGTGAGACGTAAAGCAACAAGTAAAAATTTAGTTACGAAATAGAGGGAGAGGCTCAAAGGGTAAAATCTAAGGACAGCGTATCAGCATCTAATGAAACACCAAAATGCAGTTTACACGGATCTTGAATGAAGAAACTACTAGATACCATAGAAATGAGTCACCGCTGGTAAAGAGATTTAGCAAAGGATGATAGGAGGTAGTTTAGTAGGTGGACCAATGAGTAAAAGACGAGGAAAGAAACTATAAGAGTAGAATGTGACAACAGAACAACACAAGTAGATTTCTATGAAGTAAGTAAAAAAAATGACAATATCAGATAGCTCCTCAATTGTAATCACCTGGACCTAGAACAATTCCTCAGGTACCGGGCGAGTTGGCCGTACGCGTAGAGGCGCGCGGCTGTGAGCTTGCATCCGGGAGATACTGGGTTCGAATCCGATTGTCGACAGCCCTGAAGATGGTTTTCCGTGGGTTTTTTCACACCAGGCAAATGCTGGGGCTGTGCCTTACTTAGGGCCACGGCCGCTTTCTTCCAACCCCTAGGCCTTTCCTATCCCATCGTCGCCGTAAGATCTATCTGCGTCAGTGCGACGTAAAGATTCTAGCAAAGAAAATCCTCAGGTCCAGGTAAAAACCTATGATCTGGCCGGGAATCGAACTCGGGGCCTCCGAGTGAGAGGCACGCACTCTACACCTAGCCCGCAGGACGGGCTGTGAAAACTTCAATATCTAAAAATGCAATAATTCAATTACTAGAAGGATGCATGTGGGGTGGAATTGCCTAAGCATCAGATTGAAGACGTCATCCGAACGTCATGTCGTAAAATGCATTGATCGTTGCCCTGTTCTCAAGAAAGAGGGTTAGACACCGGCTGAGTTCAGTGGCATGACTCTAGGCGGTTTAGATTCAACAATCCCGAGCCGTGGGCATGTACAGGTGTTTCTGTGGGATAGATTTCTACTTTTCTGGAGTCTTTTAATATCTACAGCAATTGACGACACATTAAACACTTACATGTGGAATTAGTCCCTCTCCTGATATATTTTGCACATTTTGTGAAATTAATTTTTGTTCAGTTTCCTTTTTCAATCTATTTTACGTCGCACCGACGACAGGTCTTATGGCGACGATGGGTTTAAAGTCTAGGACTGTGAAGGAAGTGGCCGTGGCCGTAATTAAAGTACAGCAATTGTCTGGAGTGAAAATGAGAAGCCACGATAAAAACAATCTTCAGGGCTGCTGAGAGTGGGGATAGAATCCACGAATGCGAGCTCAAAGCAAGACCAAAGCGGCATGTATGTATAAACATCTGCAATACATTTGGTCACATTGTGTGTATTTTAAAAAAAGACACAGAATTAAATTTCGAGTGTGCCAGAAATGTTACTACTACTTCCTGACAGTCATTCTATAACATACTGCTGCCACTTTAATCGATATTTGAATCGGAGCCAGCAATATTTCTCCTTTATTCATCGAAACAATTGATCCTGACATTATTGATTGCAGAAGAACGTATAGTTGAAGTTATCAATTGGTCACAGACTTAAGATTAGAGGTACAAAAATATTGTTCAGTTTGTATCGATGATTTTTTTTTTTGCTAGTTGCTTTACGTCGCACCGACACAGATAGGTCTTATGGCGACGATGGGAGAGGAAAGGGCTAGGAGTGGGAAGGAAGCGGTCTTGGCCTTAATTATGGTACAGCCCCAACATTTGCCTGGTGTGAAAATGGGAAACCACGGAAAACCGTCTTCAGGGCTGCCGACAGTGGGGTTCGAACCTACTATCTCCCGAATACTGGATACTGGCCGCACTTCAGCGACTGCAGCTATCGAGCTCGGTGTATCGATGAATAACATCAACTCGGTGCACAGTCGAAAGTAGAAAATATACGATAAAGATATTTCATAAATCTTGTGTCCACCTCTATAGTTGTAGTGGTTAGTGTGATTAGCTTCCACCCCCTGGAGGCCCGCTTCGATTCCCGGTCCTGCCATGAAATTTGAAAAGTGGTACACGCACCTTAGCCATCCCCGAAGATGTTATTTGTGATTTTTTTCCACTTCTTCTGCACTCAAATACCGGAATGGTATCTGACTTAAGGCATTGGGGGCTTTCTTTCCTCTTCCTTGCCTATTCCTTCCAATCTTTCCATACCCCAAAAGGTCCGTCTTCAGCATAGCAGGCGAGGTACTAGTACTCCTAATGTCTCACGCTCCAGGGCACTGTCCTTGAGGCGGTAGGTTGGGATCCCAACCTGAGTCCGGGGGGGATGGGAGTAAACCAACCTTGGAGTGTAAACGGATTAAATAAATTAAATATGTATATACTGTATATTCTAGCAAAGTTAGATATATACTCACTCTCATACACACAACCAGTTTTTAGCTAATACAATGTTACTAATAATTACTTTAAATTAATAATAATAATAATAATATAAAACATACATTAATAATAATAATAATAATAAATAGCGGGCGAGTTGGCCGTTTTAGTGGCGCGCAGCTGTGAGCTTGCAGCCAGGAGATAGTGGGTTCGATCCCCACTTTCGGCAGCCCTGGAAATGGTTTTCCGTGGTTTCTCATTTTCACACCAGGCAAAAGCTGGGGCTGTATCCTAATGAATGCCAGACCACGGCCGCTACCTTCCCACTCCTATCCCTTTCCTGTGACATCGTCGCAGTAAGACCTTTCTGTGTCGGTACGACGTAAAGCCAATTGTAAAAATTAACAGAAGTTGAAAACTAAGTTCCCAGAAGGAAACCATAATTTAATATTATCATAGATTGGAAGTATTAAAACATTTACGGCCTTTAGGCCTTTTAATTCGTGAAATTACCAGCGTTTCGCCCCAGTGGACCATTAAGCGAAGTATTTTAGCTTAGAACTTTGGCCGGTTAGGTTCTGTCATTTAAGATTCGATATTGGCAAACATTGCCAAGGAATTATCGCTCTTCGTAACATATGTGCTGCGCGTCAGTATTTCTACAAAAAAGTAACCACATAGCGGTTCTCGCAGGCGCGACAACTATATGTAGATGTGTCTTGCTATAGAAGGTATCGTACATGTACGTGCGTAATAACTGACGAAGTGAAACATCTCCGAAACATACCAGTTACCTTCTTATGGGCTATGTTACACATGCGGTAGTGAGCGTACAGGTACCTGCATACTAAATAAAATACATTCTTTCAAGACCGCATTACTCTCCATATCGATGCCTTACTTCTGAAACATCGTTTGTCTCAGTGCTCTTTCTACCCATTATATTTTTTAAGATGCGTCACACCTCTCAGCCGCGTATCTATATGCAGTCCATCAGAATAATTTTCGTTGTGATCATTTTCCTGTGCTAATGTGTAAAGGAAGATAGACCCTAGTATGCAGTTTTGTAGGGGTGTTGTTCGCAAGCGAATTTACGCACTCCTACAGTATAATGTGTTTAAGGTTCATTTTCCTTTACACGATACCATAGGAAATTCAGCACAACGAAAATAGTTCTGAAGAACTGCATGTCCACATGTGGCTGGGGGGCGTGACTAGTCATTAAGGAATATAATGGATAGGAAGAGCATTGGGAAATACGAGATTTTAGAAATAAGCCATCTACATAGGCTTACAATTGTGTTGGATTTATACAGTAAAATCCGGAAAGATAGCCTACATGAATGAATAGAACACTCTGCAGTCGTAGAAGTAAGAGAGCCATGCATACAGTTTAGATCCTAGCTTGTAATGCAGAAATGACAAAGTCAGCGTAGTTGAATTAGTAGAGAAATGGCCGTGAAATGTGAAGGCTTTGCTTTCGGTTCCCACCGGGATTCAGTTGGTCAATTTCCTCTGAACTTAACACCTTTCTTGGTACATTTTATAAGAACTCGACATGTCCTAATGCCTGTAAGCCTATGTTCAAATTATTATTATTATTATTATTATTATTATTATTATTATTATTAGTAGTAGTAGTAGTAGTAGTAGTAGTAGTAGTAGTAGTAGTAGTAGTAACAGTAATAGTAGTAGCAGTAGTTTGTTTGTTGCTATTTGATTTAAGTCGCACCGACACAGATAGGTATTATGGCGACGATTGAACAGGAAATGTCTAGAAATGGGAAGAAAGCTGTCAAGGTACAACTCCAGCATTTGCCTGGTGTAAAAAATGGGAAACCACGGAAAACTATCTTCAGGGATGCCGACAGTGGGGTTCGAATCCACTATTTCCTGGATGCGAGCTCACATCTGCGCGCCCCTAACCGCACGGCCAACTCGCCCGGTAGTACTAGTAATAGTCGTATTTTAAAACACTCGCTAGTGCTTTAACGCCGTACCAACTGATTATCATTTGGCGGTGACAGGATAAGAAATGGCTAAGACTAGGAATGAAGCAGCCGTGTCCTCGATTAAGGTTCATCCCCAACATCTGCCTGGTGAGCAAATGGGGAAATAACGAAAAACCATTTTCAGAGCTGCTGGTTGGTTCGAACCCACTATCTCCCAAATGAAAACCTGAACTTCACACCCAACTTGCTTGGTATTATTATTATTATTATTATTATTATTATTATTATTATTATTATTATTATTATTATTATATTGCTGTTTCACCATCAGGCATGAAGATTTCAAAAGCTTCAATCCTCTCCATCGTGTATAATGCAGGTATTAAAATTCTAAACGGACAGCTTCATCCAATTTCATGAAGACATCCACTTCTGAATAATTTCATTGTGCTACCGTTGAAAACTAGAAATGATACAGCTTTGCACTGCCACCTACAGCCTGATTAAGCTTATCGCACTGTAATTTAATGTTGCAGCAGACCTCGAAGAGTTTCGAAGATACGAACAGCATTTGTATAATAGATACACAGGATGGTGGAGTTGTTATCGCTGCTAACAATATCGCCGCTTCCCTACTATAGATTTTTCTCTTCCCGCATATCGCTACTTTGGCATCCTTACAGACCAACTGGCAGCTCCTCCTCTATTGTGCGAGGTAGATAGCGCTATCAACAGCATGGCGGGACGTAACGCTCGCAGTGCCCTTTGGGACACCCATGGAGAAGGATTGCTTCCTTCTTACTCTCCGGCCCGAGTCCTTGTAATCCCAGACCAATCTCGCTCTGCCTTTTCGAGCGCATTGCACTTCACCTTGTGCACGTCTCCTCTTCTTGAGAGAGAGAGAGGTGGGGGGGCTCTATACTGTATTCATACCCTTTGTTAAACTTCATTTGCTCTCTGTATACTGAATGGATCATATTTCTCGTGCTAATATTGCTTGTATAATTTGGGATCTCCGACTTGCACCAATTAGCAAACCAAACATAAAAGGAAAACTCAGGAAATGATCGCTCCCTACGCGTTTTATCTTCTCTTGTCTCTTTGAACCTCCACATTAAAACAGCGTACGTTTGACTGTCTCCTTCTCTGCATACATTCTGAATTCTTCTCCCAACATGGTATCTCTTGGCGCGGTTTTACGGCCATGTTCCCTTCTTGACGCGAATTATGTGAAGCAACACCTGTTTGGTGTGTTGCGTGTAGAGGAAGTGGTGCTAGAGGAATTAACTGCAGGCGGCTAAATACCGAGAACGGCCAAGATTCGAAACTAGTATCTGTTGAACTGAAGACCACTTTGCTGACCATTTAGCCCAAGAGAAAATCTTCGAAGATACAGTATTCTGAATACCTAATGCTAATTCGTCGACTTTCATAAATACATGTTTTGGGCAACTTTATCATCACCCTTCTTGTACTGTCAATATACTTTCACATTCTAGTGAAAAGTTCGGACCCCTCGACCTTTCGGACCCATGTTGCAACGATCAATTTTTATTCTCTTAGGATTGGAATGGGGTCCACTTAGCCTCAGGAGGTCAACTGAATAGAGGGAGGGCTCTATTCCCACCTCAGCCATCCTCGAAGTGGCTTTCCTTGGTTTCCCACTGCTTTTCCACGCAAATGCCGGGATTGTACCTAACATAAGTCCACGGCCACTTTTTCCCCCCCTTCCTCACCTATCCCTTCCAATGTCCCATGCCCCATAACGCCCCCGTTCAGCATAGCAGGCAAGGCCGCCTGGGCGATGTACTGATTCTCATCCTCAGTTGTATCCCTGAACAAAGGTCTCACGTTCTAGGACACTGCCTTTGAGGCGGTAGAGATGGCATCCCTCACTGAGTCCGGGGGAGGGGGGAAATACACGTTAGAGGGTAATTGGAATAAATAAATAAATAAATAAATAAATAAATAAATAAATAAATAAATAAATAAATAAATAAATAAATAAATAAATAAATAACTTAGAAATAGCACGGAAAACTAATGAACTTCTTTAAATGTGCAGTTTGTACGACATTCATTTTCTAGAACTATGTTTGATTGAACAGTAACAATTTTTAATTCCGTGTTTGGTTTTGATATTATATGTTAGCACATTTTTTTTTTCTAACATGTTTATAGACTAGATACTTTTTGGGATACTATTACATACAGTTCCGCACTTCGTCATAACGTATCTGCAGATTCTCTTGATATTTCACAATATTGTGAGATAATTTTAAAATGAAAATCGCCATGGATACACAGGGTATGTTCACTTCGAATCCGTCTAACTTACTGACCTGTATGCTGGCCTCAAACTATAACTGACGGCTGACGTAGATACAACCACATCCTCTCTCTTGTACTAATTTAATGACTCGTAATAAAGCTTTGGATGCAATAATGGGCCCAGATTAGGACGTTCATGTCCTGTTGTCCGTGTTGCCAGGATTATCTCGGTAGCGTGTCAGGTCCATAGATTTTTATGGGCGTGGGTATTAGGTTTATGTTTATAGGCTCAATTGCGGAACAACCTTTCATAGTTAGCAGTTCAGTTTGATGCAGTTCATAATATCTTCACAGCATGTGGTGGTGGACCACGATCGTTAGTTAAAGATTGAGTTAAGTATCTATCGTAGGTATTAAACGCTAGAGATGTCCGGCCCTGCGGTGTATGGGCAACGCCTCTGCTTGTTCTCGGCGGCTCCGAGTTCGATTCCCGGCCGGGTCAGGTTTTTTTAATTGTAATGATTAATATCCGTAGACTGGGGACTGGGTGTTTGTGACGTCCTTAAACTTCCTTTTCTCACACACAGCATTCCACGCTACCGCCATTCCAATTACACGCAGGTCCATACAATATGTTGCCGGCTGCCAGTAGGGGCAAAAGATCAACATGGGTCGACACCCCGAACAAATCGCATTTATTTAAAAAAGAAACACGTTAGAGATGAATCAAACTTTTCATTGAAGGAAGGTAAATTGTTCAAAATGGGTCAATATAGATACTCCAACCCAAATCTCTGGCTCTCGAAAAGTGTTTGTTAACCAATTAAGTCAGACCAGGGACCAGTGGTTTGATCCATTAAAATGCAGAGTGGCAGTTTCTTACGTTCCATTTAGGAGCTGAACTGTGAGAAAATATTACCGAGAAAGTTTCGTGCAAAGAATAAAAATAACAAAGGGAAATCAGCCTCCATCCCCTACTGTCCCCCTCTCAATTACATTTGTTGGTTGGCACCTTGTGAGACAACAGTGAGAAGGCAGTCCAGGGGGTTCTTTTATTTATGGAATATTCCAAACTTATATAGTGAGGGATTGATAATTTCGTTATCTTGTCCCTTCGTGCAAGGAACAACACCAGGCAACATTTGTAAAAATGTGTCAACGGCGCATTGTGCATAATAAGAGATAATTCCACACCTGATATTGAATATCCTCCGTGTAATCATAGCTTAGGGCGTTTGAAACGTGAGGTGCTAATTAGATTTATCAGTTCAGAACCTACTAGTGATCTGATTAATCATTTACATTCCAAGGGACGTGATAGCCGAGTGACATCAACTTTTGTTCGTCACTAACCACGACCAATGCATCTGAGATTTCCGATATGGAAAGTCACGTTTTTATGACTTGGATTCCACGCAGAAATGGCGGTGGATCACGATATCCCATGTCACGTAAAACTACAGGTCTGTTTTTTAGTCACTTTCTCGAAATACATCCTCTGTAACAATGTACTCGAGCCGATTACCTAGATGTTAGGCCCCTTTAAACAACATGCATCATCTTCATCATCATAAATTTTTGTTTATCTTCCTTTTATGCCACTTTTACCTTTTAAGATCCGTATTATGGTCTCATGCTTGTTTCTGTTCTTTACCGATGCTGTCCTTTTAGCACATTTTCCATGGTTCAGGTCAGAACAAGGTGTAACTTCCACTGAACTCCCTCTGTCTGTATTGGCTGCTACACTACGGGAGTAATGAACTAACGACATTGTTCAGGTCCATAGCTGAGTTGCCATGAAGTCTATCCATATTCGGTAGTTCTTCATAGTCGTCTTCATTACCATATTGAACCCTTGAACTTACCATTCCATCGTTGGTCGGCCACGGCTGCTATAGTAGAACAATTTAGAACTCTTAAATCTTGGGTCGTTGCGGGAATAAATTCGGTCACGATCTTAACCAAACGATGGGGTTCAGAAGAAAGCCTAACTACTTGAAATGAGGAGCAAAAATGTGCTTACTAACTTTTATTTAAACTGAAAGAGCACGATAACATCGTTAATTTACTATGCATTCTTGCCACAAAAATATAAAAGGATTTAATTATTGATTTTTGAAAAGTTCCAAACACAGTCACATTACATAACGTCACTTCGTTTCTTCCAATGTCGAAGAGTTGCTTCGGAGAAGCTAATATGTTAGTGGACAGCGAAACTGAAAAACTGAAAAAGGGAAGACCTGAAAACCGGGCACCTATTATTCCAAACGAGAACTGAGAGTTAATCCACACGATCCGTGGAAAATCTGACTTTCAACAAGTAGAACGCCTGATTTTCTCTTAATTAAGGTTATCCACCAGTCAAATACCCTTCACGGATACGGAACATCCGCCGAATGGACCCTTAATCGAACCAAACTGACTATCAGTTGCTTTGGATAGGTTGCGAAATATTTATGGGAAAGCATGGTGTTCACTACAAGTTAATGGCATCATTCACAATTGAAATAAAATTCCACCATGTATTTGTCATTCATGACACCCTTAAGTGATAAGGTAATCCCGATGCTAAACATGCATCACCCCAAACAGCTGTTCGGAAGGAACCAACAACAACATGATCCGGGAGGATCTTACGTTAAGTCGTTCTAAAGGAACAAAACTGCGAAATGCAGGAAACACTTACTAATCATGCATTTTAGAAGAAATGCCAAACACTGAAGTTAATCAAAAAGTGAAAAGTCACTTGAAAATATTATTATTGAACCGATTTTCAGGTTAGAAATGGGTTTGTTATGCTTAATAAATTTACCAGTCCACGCTAAAATTTACTACAATTTTAAGGAATTCTTTCCCTTGACAACAATGCTACCAGTACAGATCTCTCTATTTACTGTCTGTCCCAACACACTACTGGTAAAGTGATTACTTACTTACTCTAACCATGAATAAGAATAAAAATACGACAAGATCAAAAATAATATAAATTACTGGCTGACGAATCGAAACCGCATTCGCAACTCAAGTCTCACTCTAATACACTAAGTGTCAATATGCACACTATCAACGAAAAACGGACGTCAAGACGAGGAAACAATAGAGTCCGTAAAAATAAATTAACATCTCGAAGTCATACAGCTTAACACGCACGAAGAAACACAGTAAAAATATTTAATCTAGATCGGGTCGATGTCCCACACTTGGACAGCCCTCAACTCGTCTGATAGCAGTCCCGTTATCTCAATGAGAGCTTCGCACAGACCCTCTACAATAAATCATATCGTACTGTAACCGCTACCTTCCTCCAGGCCACTTCACAAAAGAAACAAAAGAAAAACATCTTAACCGAGACTTGAGTGTGTACAGCTACCATCCCAGACCTATCGTCGGGCTCACTTGAAATCTGTACACCCTAAACCTAATCAGTATATACATGATGCCTTCCAAATCCTATCGTCGGGCGTGACCTAGGACGTCTCATCATCAATGACTCCAAGAATAAACACGTGACGTCCTAAATCTATCGTCGGGCGTCAAAGTGGGTCGTACTACGCCTCCCTTAACATATCAGGCGAAATGCAATTCTCAAACAACTCTGATATTTAACACTAGATTTCGTCAAACAAATACCACATTACGGAACCCACGTCTCTATTATCAAATGAATGCAAGTCGAAATACCGCAAGTGTCTACCTCTCGAAAAAATACAGTAAGTGTCTACATCATTATAATATGTGAACTCAAAAATAAATAGACGTGACGAACGGTTCTCCACCTCGAACACAATCTCAGCCTGTGCACTGACGTGTTAGGGAAGCAAATGAAAATTCCCAACGCACGTTTCCCCTTTTAGTGGACGCCTTCAAAATAATAATCATCACCATCGCATTCGAAATTCTCAGATCGCCTACCATCAATTCCAACCATCTTATCCATGACCTCTCCAATGAACAAATTAAATATAACCCAACCGTGTGTCCAAAGTACTCTTTGATCCTGGAGATCGTTCATTCTCTTATCATCCATGCGGGCTTTACATAACATAGATCACTGGATGTGTACTCCCCAGACTTTAACATTTTACAAGAGTCGTTTTCACTTGGAATCTTTCTATAAATTTCACAATGCTTCACATCATAGTCATCTCAAATTCGGATTGATTGCGGAAAACAACACAGCCTGCCTCACACAGCCTGTTCCTAAATACTTCCTCTACAAAAATACATCTTGTCTCAACACTCTTTCTCCTCGCTTTCCAGCGGTATTACTTCCATCTATCTCGTCTCCACATACATATCAATTCATCGCTCTCAATTCCTTTTCCTTCGAGATCCTTTTTCATACATCGATCCCCTAGTGAAAACGACAACCATTATTAAACACATCTTTTACCTTACTATTATTAAGACTTTCGGACCTCAAGAATCCAAGAGCACACATCGACCTTTCGCAATTCAAGTATACACGATGTCTCAAAATTTCCTTCCCATTAACGACTGTGACTCTAACAAATTTTATTGACATTATCTAAATATGCCTACGATCCTTGGAAAAATAACTGGTTAAATGTAATTTAACAGAGAGGAATTTCCTTATCCCGCGGTAAACATTATTATTATTATTATTATTATTATTATTATTATTATTATTATTATTATTATTATTATTATTATTATTATTGTTATTATTGACCAGCATTTCTGAATGCAACTGACACCTGAAATTACAATATTCGCCACGACAAATTTACACTTATAACGTTCACAAATCCGCACTTTGAATGATATCTCATCTCAACACAAAATTTTAAGCGTCGCATGTTACCGTTCTTGACATGAACTTTATACACTGAAATTTTCACACGCTGACCAAAATTTACAACGCCTTTCGCCTGATAATTACGCATATCACCCGACAATCATCTGGAAAATTTGGTTAGGACAGACAGTAACTAACTACCTAACTACAACATAATGTAAAATAGACAGACCTGCACATTGGTGACATTCTCAGCATTCTGATTACATCATCTCCAGCAACCTCGTACTTAGCCACTCATTTTCACAGATAACATTTTCATTTTAAAAACTCACTCATCCAAACACTACCCTTCACACACACACGAGATTAAAATTACCATAAATAATGCACTTTCTTTGTAACTTGCACCACGAACTTCCCTCGTTCTGCAGTCGACTATAACTGTCTGATGCGTCTCCCAGAGTGGTTTCTCTCCCCGTTGTTTCAGCAAGAACAGGTGTTCGGCCGATAAGGGAGTAGAACTATTTTGAATCGCTTCCCCCAGACCTTCTTCACTTACAAGAGTACAGGAAATGATAAAAATAAAATCTGCTGTGTATTTTCAACCAGCCTACACCTTCCCAGTTCGTCTGCAAACGTTCACAGCTTCTCCAATCATTTTTCTTCTTAACTAAATATATGGACTTTAGCCACGAACATGTATTGAATTATTGTCGGTCAATCTGGCGCGAAATTCTAATGACGACGGGCACAAGCTCCCGCGGCTTCAAGTTCCAGATCGAGACTGAAAAATCTACGGTGGGGGGTTTCTTTTATAATTTCCGGAAGGACGCTATCCCCTCTATGAGGCTTGGTTGTGAAATCTGCCAAATTTGCTTCTAATAGACCAATTTTGATAAGATTTGTCCCAGAACTCCGGACGGACTTGCACTTATGTTAGGTGTTAAGTTTATAATTTTCCTACACTCACAACCGGAGAAATAAATTGTTTATGCCCATGCGTTTCGCGCGTTTTCTTCCTTCCATGACCTTGGCACGTGTAGCTAGTTCGCTGGTCTCACGCTACCATGTACTTGGGCTTAACTGCACTTAAAATTTTCCCTGGTGTCTCTACCTTCACAGAGGGTGTATGAATAATTTTGCTCATTTATTTCATTATTTACTACATTGTCAAAATCCCTCGTTGTGCAGAATTCCATTAATTTAAAGAATTGTCGGGCACTCGAGCCCCGCCGAGGTGTCCCGGCAATCCACGAGCTCGCCAGGAAGGAAGAACCTCCCCACGCAACATCGGGCTCTTGGGAGCGCAAAATGGCTGTCCTCAAACATACAGTAGTTTCTGAATACCAAATAAATATTTGCGAAAAGTAAAAAATTTTCTCACCGTAGAATTATGGGTTCAATATGTCTGATCACTCCTTTGGTACTAGCGGCCCCGTGTTCGACTCCCCGTCGGGTCTAAATATTTCCATCTTAAAGAGTTAACTACATTGACTCGGAAACTGAGTATTTGTACTATCCCCAACATTTCTGAAACTCGCATAACTTATCATATAAAACAATATCCTCTATCACATAAACACGCAATTTCATATACTCGGTTGCCCCCATCTGACGGAGTAATTACCTTACAAGGGTTGAAGCAGACTAGCAATAGCCACACGTTCTTTTCCTCCATAGTAAGGTATAAACATTATTAACAGATGCTGCAAAAGTTGGTAATAATGAACATGGTCTATAGGCTATAACTTGTATTTTTTCAGTGGATTAACGGTATAAGTTAAGAATATCAGGTATTTAGTCATCATCATCAGGTTACCATCCAGCGAGGGATCCCACCTCTACCGCCTCAAGGGCAGTGTCCTGGAGCTTCAGACTCTTGGTCTGGGGATACAACTGGGGAGTATGACCAGTACCTCGCCCAGGCGGCCTCACCTGCTATGCTGAAGAGGGGCCTTGTGGAGGGATGGAATGATTGGAAGGGATAGGCAAGGAAGAGGGGAGGAAGCGGCCGTGGCCTTAAGTTAGGTACCATCCCGGCATTCGCCTGGAGGAGAAGTGGGAAACAACGGAAAACCACTTCGAGGATGGCTGAGGTGGGAATTGAACCCACCTCTACTCAGTTGACCTTCCAAGGCTGAGTGGACCCCGTTCCAGCCCTCGTACCACTTTTCAAATTTCGTGGCAGAGCCGGGAATCGAACCCGGGCCTCCGGGGGTGGCAGCTAATCACGCTAACCACTACACCACAGAGGCGGACTATTTAGTCAATAACATATATTAATATGAATGCATAATTAGAAAACTAAACCGTCGTGGCTTATCTTTGTGGATAACCTTTAGTTTCTTGTATTTTATTTTGTAGTTATTTTCAGATTCATGTTTTCCTGCAGCTCGTAAATATTTTGCTATATGATAGAATAATTTTTTGTGTGGATACCTTTATATTAACGGTATTTATTGTACATGTCCATACAGACTCCGTGTTATCTTTCTTGTTTCTTCATTAGTGCATTTGCATCCAATTGCCTTTCCAAAGATATTGGCTTCATAAATAAAAGTGTAGATGGTTTGAAAAGTAGAAGTTATTTTTGATTTCAAAGAGGAACTATGGGAGATACGGTTTCCAGAGAATATTTATTTTCCCAGTGATGGTCCAACTGCCACTATAGGACCACGATGATTGTATTGCTAAACGAAGAAAATGCAAGTTTATATTTTATTGTGACTGTTAAGATCGTGATTATTCAACGGTAAGGGATTAAACTAAAGTTACTGCGAGATACAGATGGGTTCGAATATCAACGTCGGCAGACCTGAAGACGGTTTCCTGTGGTTTCCCACCTTTACACCACGAAAATGTTCCTTATTAAATTCGTCATATACCATTGTCACCATGGGACTTATCCTGAGTCACTGCGACGTAAATAATGAGGCGCCTGGGAGACTTACGCAGAATCTGAATTAGCCTATAGAAATTTTGCATATTATTTGTTCTACCCAAAATGAAGTACATTACACTTCAGTTGCTACGCCCACCTTCCCAACATAATCTCGTTTTAACTGTATGCACTTTTGCCATCGATGTGTTAGTCGCTCCAGACCTTCCTGAAACCATTCCTTCGGAGTATCCATGCCTTGACAGCTATGTCCAGTTCTGCAAAATCCGTAAAACGGCGACCACGCAGAGGTTTCTTCATGTTTCCGAACAGGTGATAATCACTTGGTTCGACATTTCTTTGGCGGTGGACTGCCTCCATGCTTCCATTGCATCGATTGTTGTTTCGTTTGTGGCTCATGGTAATGGAGCCATGTCTCATCCCCAGTCACAAGACTAGCCATGAAGTCCGCTGGATCTTGATCATGGCGTTGCAAAAGTTCTCTGCACACGTTCACACGCCTCTGCAGACACGAGCACAGCTACGCACGTGGATCACACCTTCCCCAACTGTAAGTGGCCGTGCACGATCCGCTACAGGGTGTTTCGGATAATTCCTGTGGCTGCAACTTTTCCATAAATGTGATGCATTTGTTTCTTTTGATGGCCTATTCGACCCGGGCAATGTTGGCTGTTGTTGACACTGTCACAATACTTCCAGAACTGGTTCCCTTGTCCACCGATGTGCGTGCTGTTTTCCAACATCCACCCCGTTGCAAACTGTTTTCCGTGACGCATGTTCTCCATTGAGTGCCACCAAGCGCCGATGAATTTCTGCTGTGGTCACTCCTTCTTTGCATAGGAACCAAGTCGTATAGCGCTGTCCCTGACGGTTGCTTTCCATGTTGTCTGCTCCTACGCTGACAGTGTTGTTATGAAATGGCTATAACGAGTGCATTCGTTGGCCACTTTGCGTGTGCTGCTACCAAACTGTGGAACAAAACAAACTGTGGTTACACGTCACCACCTTCAAAAGTGACATGTGAACCATACTTGGTCGTACAAAAAATAAGGTGTAAAACAACTTAGTACGCCCCTCGCATACTCACATCGTGGCGTATTTAAACACAATCGATACCGTTATGAAAGCCTTGAAGCGGACAGTGACATTTCAAATGTGTTTATCTCCAATAAAATGACGCTTTCACAACACAAAATTGCGTCACAACTCACCCATGCCACCGCCTTGGTTATATGCCGTTTCTGAGAGACTTGTTTGCCATATACTACTAATTGTACGGTTTTCCCTGGCAAAATTGTTTGTTTCTTTCTTTCTTAACACTTTGTGTTCTTAATGACTGAAATTTTGCGTCAGAAAGGATATTCAGTTGGCAGAACCAATTTGAAATGTGTTGCATATATGCATATACGTGTAAAGCATATTTAATGTGGATAATATTTTGGGATGCTTTTTGGAGACAGTTTGATGATGAATGTAGCCATAAATGAGGAAGGAGCGAGAAAAAAGTATCTGAAGGTCAAACCGACCAAAATTAGGAAGGAACATTAACATATAAATTAAGCAAAAAGCATCTGGTCTGTTTCTCATTTTTATATCACTGAATAATTCATTACAGCGTCGTCAGACTCTAGTGTAAACTGCAACTGGTGTAGATTTCATGAGCTTAAGGTTTGCCAACTGAGTTTCTATACTTATAACTCGCATAGCGTACAGAGCTACTGATCAAATAATTAAGAAATTGAGGTGCAGTTTGTGCCTATGTTATACTCAGGGAGTGTTTTTTGCTACTTGTATAACTTCACACTAAAACACCGAAGGATTCCGGAAACGGAAGCATGGAAATGGTGTAGGATTGGAAAGGTAATGCCGGTGGCCTTAATTAAGATACAGCCTGGTGTGAAAATGGGAAACCACGGAAAGCCATCTTGACGGCTACCGACATTGGGGTTCGAAATGTATTCAAAAAATTCGGTAACTCATACTTCGAATAATCCATAGAACACATTAATTGGTACTACTGAATATATTTACTGACAAAATTCTCGTCTCCGAAAACCGTAAAAAAGTGGTTAGTGAAACTCTGTGATGGATAATACGGGTTATAAATTATGCTAGATTTTTAATCCTTATTCATTCGAAACACCGTGTACGAAGTTCATCTGTCAATGGCAGGAATCTGCTACTGGTCGTCGGAATGTTAGAGTACGGTAGAAAAAATATGAATGTAATGTTTTTAGTACCTCCACACGTACTCTACACAGGGAAGTTCCTAATTTGAATATTTTGAAAAAAATATGTTTATGTCATGGTATCCTTTCCATGCTATTTTCCAACCATACCATATTAATCATAGCGACAAATGTCTGTTTATAGAATAAAAGTGGACGAATTTTAGAGAGCATTTCTACGCCTGGCTTGCTGTCGCCATTCCGTTGTTCCCCTGACTCTAACGCTCTGTGTGCAGGAGCTGGGAGAACTTCTGGTAATTACCTTCTGTTAGTCCTATACTTCTACACCTCCACCCTCCAGCACAGCAAAAAAGAGCATCAGCAAAACCGTTTAGTGCAAATAGCGTGCAGGTAGCGCGGTAGAGTCTGGTTATCTCCCACGAGGGGGACCACGACCTAATGAGAGCGGGCAAATGTACACGACTAGAGTCAATATAGAAGAAAATTAAACAAAACAAAGGAGAAAAAAGAAAATAAAAGCGAGGAGAATGACGCTTGAAACTGTAAGGCCTTGGTTCAATGCCATTTTTACTCTGTAGGTTACGCACTTACCATTCCCTTCAGCGTTATATTCCAAGTGAACTACTGTCCATTTGTCTGTCAGGCCATTTATCACAGCAGAAAAACCGGCTAAAGCTCATCCTACTCATCTTCCAATTACTTGAAAGGATACTACGTACAGGAGAAAAATCGGGAGTGTAAAGCAATAATTTAGAGAGTCAGAGAATATTAAACATTTTCTCTACGTAGTGAATGTACAAAAAGAAAAATAGTCGAAACTGTTACAAATTAATAAATTGCAACTTTTGTAAATATTAGTGATAACATGTTTGCTTTCTATCGAAGCACCTCGAGAAATAATAATAATAATAATAATAATAATAATAATAATAATAATAATAATAATAATAATAATAATGGTACCATGTTTGCAGACATTTTGATTTCACATCATTTACACCACCTGAATGCCAACTTCGACGTTTTGTTTCATTCTACCAGAAGAATGAGAAACCAGGACTCTGCTGGGCGACGCAAACAGTGTTTTAATTATTTTTTTCACCAAAGAGATAAGTCAACAAAAATCGTTTACGTGGTGACATCATACAACGTGGAGTGTCGAATGGACCTTTTTTGACCTTCGACGAACACTGCCCCGTTCGAACCAGAAACCTTGTGATCCCGAGATCGACACACTTCCATTGATCTACAAAGGGAGATAATAATAATAATAATAATAATAATAATAATAATAATAATAATAATAATAATAATAATAATAATAATAATAATAATAATAATAATAATACCGAGCTCGATAGCTGCAGGCGCTTAAGTGCGGTCAGTATCCAGTATTCGTGAGATAGTAGGTTCGAACCCCAATATCGACAGCCTGAAAATGGTTTTCCGTGGTTTCCCATTTTCACACCAGGCAAATGCTGGGGCTGTACCTTAATTAAGGCCACGGCTGCTTCCTTCCCACTCCTAGCCCCTCCCTGTCCCATCGTCGCCATAAGACATATCTGTGTCGGTGCGACGTAAAGTAACTAGCAAAAAAATAAAATAAAAAAATAAATAATAATAATAAAAATAATATATATATTTATATAAACCAGAATGTCTGTCTGTCTGTCTGTCTGTCTGTCTGTCTGTCTGTCTGTCTGTCTGTCTGTCTGTACCTTATACAAATCTACACCGTTCCACCAATTTAAACCAAATGTTGTATACTTTACTTTTAGGACCTGCGGGTAACCCCATCTACAAGAAATTTTAACATACACCTCCATTCCCTAGATTTAGGCCCTTTGGCACATTAGCATAGACTAATATAGGCGAAATATTCAATTTGCCGTACAAGGACAAGACAAAGCTCAATTTGAGCCTCACGACGTGTATAACATAACTCGGTAAGGCCCTATAGGCCACGAAAGCCATATTTTAAGGGCCTAAAACCAACCGTTTTGGAGATATTTGCATCACACTTAACCGCTCTAGTAAATGGATGAAGAAATGGCCAGCAGTAATCATGGCAACGTCAGCTCAAGGATTATGCAGTCAAATACAGACCTGGTGTTCGAAGTAGGCACGTGCGTAATTGCAGGCTAAGAAAAAGGAGAGATTCTGCTACACATATAACTGTCTCGGAAAAGGCTCTGTGGGGTAATCCACCCCTGGCGGTTGTGGTTGGGAGGGAGTGGCGTATAGGCCCTATAAAAATTAATCGAAAATAGTTCGAAACCATAGGTTTCGGGGTCGCTGAGATGAACAGCGACACTTCGCATGTCGTTTAAGTCCATGTTCAGTCCCCATCGGCATGGCGGTGAGAAGGGCTGAAAAAAGTCCAAAATGGTCCAGTATATTAATTTACAATACGTGTGTGTATCCCTCTGCGCGGGAGTGGAAATGGGATGAAGTAAGAAAGTAATATAAAACGACCAATATTAACGTAGAATCCATAGTTTTCGGCGTCGCTGAGATGAATAGTGAAACTTCAGGTGTCGTTTAAGTCCAAGTTCACGCGCATCGGCACGGGGTCGAGATGAGTTGAAAAACAAAACATCAAAAATTACTAAGATTATGGGTGAATGTGTGTCATAGCATAGCTTTCAAACAAGCAAACAAACAAAAAGTAACTGTGGGGGAAGGATTCCTAAAACACCGTGACACTTTGGATTCCGTTTAAGTCATAGTTCAGGGCCAGTCGGAATGGAGGTTGAGAAGGGTTGAAAAAAGGAATGTCCAAAATGACCGAGACCATGGATATACTATGTGTTATATTCCAGCATAGCTCCCATCTAAGATTGGTGCACACATGATTACATGGGAAAAGAATGACTTGGGGTAAGACACGATTAGCACCCCTGGCGGAGGGGAAAATACTAAAAATAATCGAAAACGACGAAAATTACGGCCGAATCTATAGTTCCGGGTCGCTTAGAAAAATACAGACACTTCGAATTCCTTTAGGTTGAAGGTCAAACCCCATCACAGCTCTCAACCAAACTGGGTACGGATATGAGTTTCTATCTCAAAAACGTACTGTAGGGTAAGAAACCCCTGGAGGAGGGGGTAACATGTAAAATAATACGATATTAGTGTCAAACCCATAGTTTCTGTGGTCACTGAGATGAATAGTGGCACTCTGGATGTCGTTTAAGTCCAAGTTCAGCACCCATCGGCATGGTGATTCAGAAGGAGTGATAATGAAAATGTCCAAATTCGCAAGAATGATGTAAATACGTTAATTTGGATAGGATCTGAATTTTTAAAAAATGCTTTCCTTTTTTGCTTCCATCGGGTGTGTGTCTGCATGAAAAGAGCCCTATAATCTCCAGGACACGTGACGGGTTTAAAATGCACAATTCATTTTTAATTAATTAATTTGGATAGGATCTGAATTTAAAAAAAATGCTTTCCTTTTTTGCTTCCAGCGGGTGTGTGTCTGCATGAAAAGAGCCCTATAATCTCCAGGACACGTGACGGGTTTAAAATGCAGAATTCTTTTTTCCGACTGTCGCACCGACACAGATAGGTCTCATGGCGACGATGGGATAGGAAAGGCCTAGGAGTTGGAAGGAAGTGGCCGTGGCCCCAGAATTTGCCTGGTGTGAAAATGGGAAACCACGAAAAACAATATCCAGGGCTGCCGACAATATGATTCGAACCCATTATCTCCCGGATGCAAGGTCACAGCAGCGTGCCCCTAACCGCACGGCCAACTCGCTCGGTAAAAAGAAAATGAGTAAGGAAACAAGTGATTTAGGCAGTTTTTACCGAAACTGCATTTAGGTTGGAAGTGATTTTCGAAATGTTTTTGTTTGATAGTGCTATTCAAGACTCACAATTTGGAACCTTTCCGAGCCCTTTAGCCCTTCAACTTTCGGCACAATGGAGGAAAATCCTTCATTTTACGTTTTTCGTACTGTATCTGCTAAGAAATATTGTCAACATTAAAACGTAAACTCGTATCCTCGTAGGAGGTCCTTACAGCTGGAAAATACAACACTTATTCTATGCCTGTTGCTCACGGTAAAATTTTCTGTCAAATTTATTGTACAATAATTTAATTTTAAAAAATTTCTGTTGCTCACGGTCAAATTCAAGTTTTATAAAACCTTTGATAAAACTTTACATGAAATAGGACATGTTCTATTCCGTAAAATTAATTTTACTAAACGAACCAATCAGCGAAGCTGACATCACGATGATGCTGGCGCTACGTCGTGAGAAGATTGTGAATCTCGCTTGTAAACAAACATTTCTTTCTAAAATGGCAGGATCCGGGTGGACTAAGGAAGCTGTTAGTGTTTTACTGGACGAATACCAGAAATATCCTTGTTTGTACAAAATTAAAACGCCACTTTACCACAACAGAAATGCAAGAGTCCACCTCTGTGGTGTAGTGGTTAGCGTGATTAGCTGCCACCCACGGAGGTCCGGGTTCGATTCCCGGCTCTGCCACGAAATTTGAAAAGTGGTACGAGGGCTGGAACGGGGTCCACTCAGCCTCGGGAGGTCAACTGAGTAGAGGTGGGTTCGATTCCCACCTCAGCCATCTTCGAAGTGGTTTTCCGTGGTTTCCCACTTCTCCTCCAGGCGAATGCCGGGATGGTACCTAACTTAAGGCCACGGCCGCTTCCTTCCCCCCTCCTTGCTTGTCCCATCCAATCTTCCCGTCCCTTCACAAGGCCCCTGTTCAGCATAGCAGGTGAGGCCGCCTGGGCGAGGTACTGGTCATTCTCCCCAGTTGTATCCCCGACCAAGAGTCTGAAGCTCCAGGACACTGCCCTTGAGGCGGTAGAGGTGGGATCCCCCGCTGAGTCCGAGGGAAAATCCGAACCTGGAGGATAAACAGATTAAGGAGAAGAAGAAGAAGAAGTGCAAGAAGAGAGAGCAGAAAACACAATCGCCGAATTCCTATACGAATGCTGGTCTTCTAACCTCAACTAATTTTTGACCAAGGACAGCAATCCTCTACCTTCTTCTCTTCCTTTGATCCAATCCTGAAGCCAGCATTTCCTGGCATTTCTTTTCTTCCTTTTTACCACTGTACAACACATAATTTCAGCTAAAGCAGCAAGTCTTGCTTTGTTTATTGGAGCCATACTCTCAAACACACTGTAAGTTGAACAGCTGATTCTTGGTTTTAAAGTTTATCGATAGATGGCAGCACATATAGTCTACATCTTAGTTCAGAAGTGAGTTTAGAGATGGCCATCACCATGCTTCAACGGATTTTATAAAATAATTTTACCGTGAGCAACACAACTTGTTTTCACCAAATTTTTATAAAATTAATTGTACAACAAATTTTACGAAACATTTTACCATGAGCATTAGGCATAACTTGCTACAGAATAAACCCAGTTAATTGAACAGTGACATCCATTTCCTGTGGTCAGGCTGCAACTGTACGTGGTGAAAACTGTGATATATTGCGCAATGTCGTTTAGAAAGATTAATTAAAAATGAATTCTGCATTTTAAACCCGTCACGTGTCCTGGAGATTATAGGGCTCTTTTCATGCAGACACACACCCGATGGAAGTGAGCTGTATATATCACTTCAACCACATACCTGCCCTCCTGGCCAATCTTAAATGTCTGATAGTACCAAGAATCGAACTTAGCCCGCTGAGGACGGCATTGAATATCGACATCCGAGGAGGTGGACTATTTTTTCACCGACCGTCTTATCCTGACGATGGGAGAGGAAAGGGCTAGGAGTGGGAAGGAAGCGACCGTGGCCTTAACTAAGGTACATTTTCCAGCATTTACCTGGTGTGAAAATGAGAAAACCATGGAGAAACCATATTCAGGGCTGCCAGCAGTGGGGCTCGAACCCACTGTTTCACGAATACTGAATCCTGGCCGCACTTAGCGACTGCAGCTATCGAGCTTGGTGAACCAGAGTAATCTTCGGCACAGGAAACCCAGCTAAGCTACTCATTCAAGCTCTGATGTTACAGCTACTAAACACACTGTAGTCATTTTCACAGAACTCTAAGTTGCTACAGATTAGACCGAGTTCATTGAACAGTGACATCGATTTCTTTTTGTCACGCTGCTGCTGTACGTTGTACGGGTAGAAACGTGAGAAATGCGATATATTGCGAATATTAAACCCGCTATAACACATGGATTATTTAGTTTGCTGGATCATTATATATGAACCGGTTTGGATCCCCAGAACGACAGTTTCAGTAGTTATAGAAAGATTATGACAGTAAATATCGTCGCTTTACCGGTAAAACGTTGTATCCCACAATACTCTTCCTATCCATTATTCTCCTTAAGACTGGTCACGCCTCCCAGCCAAATATGGATACGCAGTCCATCAGAACAATGTCCGTTGTGTTCGTTTTCCTATGTCGAAAATTAAACGAAAATGAACCTTACATGCATTGTACACTAGGAGTGCGTAAATACGTAATGCAAACGTACATTCCTACAGTACGGTACTGTAAGGTTCATTTTCCTTTACACATGGACATAGGAAAATGAACACAACAAAATTTGTTCTGATGGACTGCTTATCCATACGTGGCTGGGAGGCGTGACCAGTGTTAAGGAGAATATACAACCTTTCACCGGTCGAGCAACGATATATTACCAGTTCTGCGAAATATCCTGTCAACTAAATTTAACTTTAAGTAGCAAGAATAGAACAACGAAAATCCTGAGAGTGATCGGTGAATCAAGGATAAATTTTGACTATAGTGGAGTGTTTCAGTGGAGAATATGACTGAGATTTCTGCTCTATCCACAAATGAGACAATGAAATCCGCAAAGAATATCATCGCTCGACAGGTAAAAGGTTGTATTCCACAAAGCTCTTCCTGTCAATTATTCTCCTTAAGACTGGTCACGCCTCCCAGCCACGTATGGATATGCAGTCCATCAGAACAAATTTTGTTGTGTTCATTTTCCTATGCCGAGGTGTAAAGGAAAATGAACCTTACAGTACCGTACTGTAGGAATGTACGTTTGCATTACGTGTTTACGCACTCCTAGTGTACAATGCATGTAAGGTTCATTTTCGTTTAATAGTCGACATAGGAAAACGAACACAACGGACATTGTTTTGACGGACTGCGTATCCATATGTGGCTGGGAGGCGTGACCAATCTTAAGGAGAATAATTGATAGGAAGAGTATTGTGGGATACAACGTTTTACCGGTGAAGCGACGTTATACTGTACTGTGCTGTGCTCAAGAGGCATATGAATGGAAGAAGCGATGGGGTGTAGTGGCTAGTCACTTTTCTACTTTAAAAAGTACAAGTCGTTTCTTTTTGCCAGCTATTTAACTTCGCTCTAACACAGATGACCGGGCTGAATGGGTCAAAGGGTTTAGTAGCTGTCTTCTGACCCCAACTTGGAAGGTTTGATCCTGGCTTAGTCCAGTGGTGTTTGAAGGTACTCAAATACGTCAGCTTTGTGGCTGTAGATTTACTGGCAAGTAAAATAACTCCTGCGGGACTAAATTACGGCACTTCGCCGTCTCCAAAAAAGTGAAATAATTGATGTGCGTAAATCCAATAACATCATCATTATTAAAACTGAGAGGATCCCGGCACCATTAGGATAGAACTGAGAAGACAGTAGCCGCGGCCTGTGTTAAGGTACAACTTTGGCACATGTCCTGAGTGTAAACGAGAAATCATGGAAAACCATTTTCAGATTTGTCAACGATGAGATCTGAACTCCTCACCCGTATGCAAGGTTACAGCTAGACCACTTGCACTGGTTAGTCAATGCCCGCTCGATGATAAACTTCCGGTTGATGATGGTGTACAGTACTAAAACAAGTACAGTATGATGTATATTTAGCAATTTACCATCTTCCCACTCAAGTAAGGGCGTTGTATAACAATAGACGCCTGAGCTAGGACTGAAATATTCATACATGTAGCTACGTAAATGTTAACCTATTCTTGTTGTTTGAGTCATCAGTCCATAGACTGAGTTGATGCAGTTCTCCTCCATGCCACCCTCTTCTGTGCTAACCTTTTCATTTCTACGTAATTGTTGCATCCCACATCTGCTCTAATCTGCTTGACGTATTCAAATCTTGGTCTACCTCTACCGTTATTACTGCCTACACTTCCCTCAAGATGTGTCCTATCATTCTATCTCGCCTTCTGGTCAAATCTAGCCAAATTAATCTCCTCTTACCAATTCGATTCAGTACCCCCTTCTTTCGTGATTCAATCCATCCATCTCACCTTCAGCATTCTTCTGTAACACCTCATTTCAAAATTCTCTATTGTCTTTCTTTCTCAGCTAGTTATCGTTCATGTTTCACTTCCATGCAATGCCACGCTCCAGACGAAAGTCTTCGAGAAATCTGATTCCTATGTCAGTGTTCGAAGTGAGCAAATTTCTTTCCTTGCGAAAGGCCTTCCTTCCTTGTGCTATTCTGCATTTTAAATCCTCCAGTCTTATGCTATCGTCAGTTATTTTAATACCCAAGTAGCAATAATCATCTACTTCCTTTAAGACTTAATTTCCTAATCGAATATTTCCTGCATCATCTGACTTCATTCGACTGCACTCCACTACTTTTAGTTCTGGACTTATTTATTTTCATCTTACACTCCGTACCCAAGATTCTGTCTATACCATTCAGCAATTTCCCATCTTCTGCAGTCTCAGATAATATAACAATATCATCAGCAAATCTCAGGGCTTTGATTTCCTCTCGTAATAAATATATTACCGCCTCTGTGGTGTAGTGGTTAGCGTGATTAGCTGCCACCCCCGGAGGTCCGGGTTCGATTCCCGGCTCTGCCACGAAAATTTGAAAAGTGGTACGAGGACTGGAACGGGGTCCACTCAGCCTCGGGAGGTCAACTGAGTAGAGGTGGGTTCGATTCCCACCTCAGCCATCCTCGAAGTGGTTTTCCGTGGTTTCCCACTTCTCCTCCAGGCGAATGCCGGGATGGTACCTAACTTAAGGCCACGGCCGCTTCCTTCCCTCTTCCTTGTCTATCCCTTCCAATCTTCCCATCCCTCCACAAGGCCCCTGTTCAGTATAGCAGGTGAGGCCGCCTGGGCGAGGTACTGGTCATCCTCCCCAGTTGTATCCCCGACCAAGAGTCTGAAGCTCCAGGACACTGCCCTTGAGGCGGTAGAGGTGGGATCCCTCGCTGAGTCCGAGGGAAAAGCCGAACCTGGAGGGTAAACAGATGATGATGATGATGAATAAATATATTATCCAGTAACATACCTCTATGATTTTCTTGATTTTAGAATTTTTGGTGACGATGTCCAAATCACACTTTTATGAATCTATTAAACAAGTCTTTTCCAACCTGACCGGTTGCCATATTTGAAATTACATGCACAGGTCTTCCCCGTGTCTTCTTCTTCCTCAAATGTGCAACCATATCCCCATTTCTGCAGCTTGAATTACAGTTTAAAAGTGACACGACATTGACACAGATAAAGAGTGATCAAAGAAAGGTTTTAATTTTGAATTTTTTGACTGTCGTGGTCATGGCCACGGGATTTCCAATTGTACCTGCAATCCGCACCATGTCCATATGCGCTGCCCGAGATTCGAACCATGGTCACCTTGATGAGAAGCAGGAGATGATGGCTGTCAAGCTAACACGTCCCCAATAATAGATAATCCTGAAGGCTATGTTAATAGCTAGGAGGGCCGCAAGTGAAACAACAACTCAATGTTTAAACTTTCCTTTCTACAGACAACGCCGGTCTAGAAAGCCAAGAATAACAGCCAAGAGGATTCGTCGTGCTGACCACACGACATCTCGTAATATGCAGGCCTTCGGGCTGAGCAGCGGTCGCTTGTTAGGCCAAGGCCCCTCAGAGCTGTAGTGCCATGAGGTTAGATTTTTTCTACAAGCAACGCATTGGATTTAGAACTGTTTATTTACTGGCATTGCTGTCGGGTTGATCATTAGTGGCTGACAATAATAGGCCAAATGGCTACGTTCTTCGTTCCTTTCTAAAAAATAAATTGCTTTACGTCGCACAGACACAGATAGGTCTTATGGCGACAACAATGTAGGACAGATCTAGGAGTGGGAAGAAGCCAACGTGGCCTTTGCCCCACCATGTGTAGGGTGTAAAAATGGGGAAACCACGGGAAACAGTCTTCCGGGCTGTAGACAGCGGGTTCCTCCGTCTCAGAGGCGAGGTGTTTGTTCCACCTTCAACATTAGAATTCATCTTATTACGGGCCCCATCTTCACTGGCCTATACGGCGTCAACTCGAAAGACCTGAACAAAGCCCCTTCGGTGGCCATACGCCATTATTATTATTATTATTATTATTATTATTATTATTATTATTATTATTATTATTATTATTATTATTATTATTATTATTAAGTTACGGCTAAGTTGTTCTGAATTTTGTGCAAGAAGTCACTGCTTACTTACAGAATACCACTGATAAACACTGAAATCTAATAATAATAATAATAATAATAATAATAATAATAATAATAATAATAATAATAATAATAATAATAATAATAATAATAGTAATAACAATCTCCCAACGATTAGGCAACCTAAGAACGTCGTCTGGTTGCTTTCACTTTGATCCCCACTTTGCGCGTTCGGGAGCGTCCGCTGGGATAACTCTCGCCATGAATACAGTCATGTAGCGTGCCGAGTCGTCGTTTCCTTGGTCATCATCGTGGCCTGCGACTTGAAGAATTCAAATCCAGTATCGTCCTTGCTACTGAATTACTATCGCTGTGCAGTTCATGCCCATAATGTAATCGAGTTTCTCAGCGATTGGTTACGAACATTTTAGGTAAGAATCATCAGGCAATAAAACAAGCTGGATTTCGAGGTAATTTTTCAACAATGCTTGCCATCTCTGAAGTTGTCATCCAAAGTAATCGAGAACTACTATACAAGGAATTCGACTAAAACCATTATCTAGCAAACGTCGACTATAACTTGGCCTTTTCTTTATAATATATATTTTGCGTGCTTTGGCCACGCAAGGGATTCATCAAAATCACGCAATTAACCTAGAGTTAAAGCTGACGTTCAGTCCGTTGGAAGATCTTTTAGAATTGGTGGGGGAGTTCGTCAAGGACACCCCAAGTTAGCTATGCTGTTAATAATTAGAGGATGTTTTCCCGAGAACGGAAAAGAATGGAATGAGTAGAGTATCGGCATTTACAGTAAAGCTCTTACGTTCGTATAGGTCATTGTCATTTTCTCGGAGAGCCAACGGAAACTTACATTGATGGTAGCCAGCAAAGAATATTATAGGAAACTAATTGAGCATAGTAAGAAAGTTCGATGTTCGGCCCCGCGGTGTCACCCGGCGGCCCCGGGTTCGTTTCCTGGCCGGGTCAGGGGCTTTTATTTGTAATGATTAATATCCCTAGCCTGGGGACTGGGTATTTGCGACGTCCTTAATCTTCCTTTCCCCACACACAACATTCCACACTACCGCTATTACAATTACACGCAGGTTCATACAATGAAATGAAACGGCGTATGGCTTTTAGTGCCGGGAGTGTCCGAGGACATGTTCGGCTCGCCAGGTGCAGGTCTTTTGATTTGACACCCGTAGGTGACCTGCGCGTCGTGATGAGGATGAAATGATGATGAAGACGACACATACTCCCAGCCCTCGAGCCGGCGAAATTAACCAATGATGGTTAAAATTCCCGACCCTACCGGGAATCGAACCCGGGACCCTCTGACCAAAGGCCAGCACGCTAACCATATAGCCATGGAGCCGGACGGTTCATACAATATGGTGCCAGTACGGGCAAAAGATCCACTTGGGTCGACGCCCCGAACAAATAGCATTTTGTTGGCTTTTTTTTAAAACCTCGTATGTCCCAATGCTTTTCCTGCCCACTATATTCCTGAAGACTGGTCACGCTGACAGAGCCACATATTTATATGCAGTCCATCAAAACAATTTTCGTTGAGTTCATTTTCCTATGCTGTTGTGTAAAGGAAAAGGAACCTTAAATACATTATTCCGTAGGAGTGCATAAATTCGCCATGCAAACACCATCCCGACAATACGGTACGGTAAGGTCCATTATTCTGATGGGCTGCATGTGGCTGGGAGGCGTGACCAGTCGTAAGGAATTTAACGGGTAGGAAGAGCGTGGGGACATGCGAGGTTTTAAAAGAATGACGTCGCTTTTTAAAATTAGAAAAAGCAAGTGGGACTGAATACTAAAGGAACAAGGACTAAGCTCATGACCAACAGCTTGAAGAAACAAATTGAGATCAAAAATAACAACTGTGGTCAATATGTAGAAAGTTATCAAAAACATACACTATACAGGTTTGTTAGTTCCATTTCTTCACGACCGGGCAAGTTGGGCGTGCGGTTAGGGGTGCGCAGCAGTTAACTCGCATCCGGGAGATAGTGGGTTCGAACTCCACTGTCGGCAGCTCTGAAGATGGTTTTCCGCGGTTTCCCATTTTCACACCAGGCAAATGCTGGGGCTGTACCATAATTAAGGCCACGGTCGATTCCTTCCCCTTCCTAGGCCTTTCCTGTCCCATCATCGCCATAAGACCTATCTGTGTCGGTGCGACGTAAAGCAAATAGCATTTCTTCAGGCCGAACAAAGAGACCAGAACGAAGATGGGAATATATATTTTTTTCTTTTCTGCTATTGGTTTTACGTCGCACCGACACAGACAGGTCTAATGTAGATGATGGGATAGGAAAGGGCTAGAAGCGGGAAAGAAACGGCCGTGGCCTTCATTAAGGTACAGCCCACAACATTTACCTGGTGTAAAAATGGGAAACCACGGAAAAACATCTTCAAGGCTTCCTACAGTGTGGCTCGATCCCACTATCTCCCAGATGCAAGCTCACAGCTGCGCGCCCCTAACCGCACGGCCAATTCACCCGGTGGGGAAATAGCCTACTTGGTGTATTACTGGTTACTGAGCTTAATCCTCAAAAATGGTTCCTTTGAACACAGAAAGGGGGACTTTCAATAGATCTGTCCTGGTTGTTTTTGGAAATGGTTCTTAACAAACCGAGAGTTATATAAACTGAGAGATCTCAGAAAAGAATGCTAGGAAGTTTGCCAGGCATATTTATGAAGTACCATGTACGATACACTGAAATAAGTCGCAATATGGGAGTAAAGAATGTTGGAAGCGAGATCTTTCCAGGCAAAACACTGAAGTAGTTTAGACTTCTTTTATCTCTGATTATATAAAGGGAAAGCTTGTAGTTTTACGTGACCTTTGAAATCGTGAGTGTAATAATAATAATAATAATAATAATAATAATAATAATAATAATAATAATAATAATAATAATAATAATAATAATAATAATAATAATGTACAGGTGCAGCAAAGCTAAGGCAGCGAGCTCTGAGTTGCAATGAAACTGTATTCTGTAAGACTGAAGACAACGAAACTATCTTTACACCAGTCGATTTTCAGACCGCTTTACTGTACGGGATTGAAAGTTAGGTTGACTCAGGATATCTTATTGGTAAGTTAGAAGTGACAGACAAAAATATCGAGAATGATCGGTGGTAGAAACAGGTGGGAACAATGAAAGGACAGTATTCAGAATGAGGAGACAAATGCCAAGTTAGAAATGAAGTCGATGGATGACGGGATACTCATAAACCGGTTGGGTGGGGGGTGATATGAGGCGAAAGGAGGAGGATAGGCCTAGGTTACCTGAAACGATAATGGAATCCACTATGCAGGGTACGAGAAGTAGAGGGAGACCAAGGCGAGATGGTTAGACTCAGTTTGTAATGATTTAAAATAAGTGGAAGTAGAAGAATTACAAATAGCGGTTTCCAGAGGCGATTAATGCCATTGCCGGCAAGACCTATAACTCACAGTGCTTTATGTCTTCTGCTTTGAGCTAGAGCAATATTGTGTTACTTTCATTGATCTGTCTCAGTCTTTTCCTCGTCTTTGACAATATGAAAGTGACCGAGGTAGTCTCTGGTACTAATAACGCCATTCCTTATGCGGCAAGTCCTTGCAATGAATGGTTCGAAAATATTGCTCGTAGGGTCGGTAGGTGCATGCTTTTCAATGGGCTTGGCAGACTGATACGTAATAGCAACGTCTGGGTCAGTGAGGAAAGCAATGGGAAACTACCTCACTTCTCATTTCCCTAGTAAGCCTCTTCAGTGCTGCCTAGGCAATCTATGACAGCTAATGGTCGAGCTGTTGAGGAACCAACCAGCCATCGGGCTGAGAACTGAACATACATAGGCGTTTTGTTAGTTCACAGAACCTTGCAAACTGAACGCTGAAAAGTATAAGAATCTGTAATTAAAATGTATGTAGATGTATAATAATAATAATAATAATAATAATAATAATAATAATAATAATAATAATAATAATAATAATAATAATAATAATATTAATAATAATAATAATAATAATAATAATAATAATAATAATATTGAAACAAAGAAAGAAAGAAAGAAAGAAAGAAAGAAAGAAAGAAAGAAAGGACTCGAAATGGAATCCTCCTCAACGGATAAACTAGTTTAGAAGACGTTCACGGAGTAGATCACGTGACTTGCGGCAGTTTGAACTGTTTTTGTGCAGTCTCATCTCCAGAGTGTGTAAGAGAAAAGAATGAACTCTCTCCAGAACCTCAGGTGCAATCCCTGTTATACAGCTGGTGAAATGGCTCTGCGTTTGTGAAAACAAAACTTACCTTTTAGGATCCGAAGCACCTATGCCAAAAGTGTGATAATTCATGCCATAATATGGTCTTCCATTATCCCCCACTCGCCTCACCCCTCTAATTCCCACGAAGCCTACTTAAGCCCCATTAATCATTCGGATGTTACTATCAGATAAATGCAACTCGGGGAGGGGTCAGGAACGTTGGGAGGGGACAGGGATCTTGTTAGAGCAGGGGATGTCACTGCCAACAAATTGCTAACGGACCAATGAGCTCCACGCTTACAAACCAGAAAAAAAAAAAGGAGGAAAGAATGAAAGGTAGCTTACCCGGGCAAGAAGAGGGGAAGGAAAATATGTGGTGTGGGCGAACACACAAGAGTGGAATGTACGTTTCATTTCGGTGGTTGGGGTTTCATGCTGTATCAGTAGTAAATAGAACCATTATGTTTTCAAAGTACAAAGTATTGTCGTTACAGTTGTATTAATACCGGCGTGGCGAAGTAACACTTTGGATCCCCCCAGTAGTTGGGTACAGATATTTGTGACTTAGCTTTTAAGGCGAGCAGCCTGACTGGTCAGTGACTTTGTTGTACTAGGTCGGATCCGATACCGTTACGACCCATTCTAGAAATATCCGTTAAGTTAAACTTGAAGTGGCCAGAAAAGAACATGGGGTACAACAATTTATTAGTAAAGGCCTGTGGATGGTATAAGTCATTCCTTGACGAATTTCAGGATCCTGTGCAAAATCTTGAGTCAAATATCCGGAATAACTATATTTCAAAGAGGAAAAAAAAATCTGAATCAATTTTCCCAAATGTCAATAAGCGCGAGAATAGGATATGAAATAGCAAAGTCTTCCCCATACAGGCAATGAAGGCCCTTGGAGGGGTGGAAGGTAAAGGCTTCCACTATCCTTAACCTCGGCACCTTGTGGGGTAGAGTGGTTAGCTCTACGCCCGGCCGCATTTTCCCGCAGGAATTAACCTGGTACTCATTTTTTGTGTAGGACATGTGCACATACGGAAGTGGAAATCTCATTTCTTAAAATTTTCGACTTTCTGACAGAGAATCGAACCCACGTCCTTCGGGTGAACCCAACACGCCTTTACCGCCTCGGCCAGGTAGCCCCTATAGGATGTGAAATGTCAATACTTTTTCAGTGACTGCATATGAATACCTTAATTAATACAATTTCGTATTTCCCTTCTCAAGTAATGGTAGTCTATCCCTAAATTCATTTTGTCATAGAAGGGCTAATTGGCAAGCAAATAAACTTTTATTTCCAGGAACTGTTTTAAAATTGAAATAAACAGAGGCAACCTTGACCTTCTGCTTCCTGAGGATATTAATTACGTGAGTGTTAACGTCGTGGTAATACCCACGGGACTTCCAGTTTGACGTGGTTTTCGAACCACAAGGACATTTCAAGAATTCCACTCGAATTGGCCAATATTGGAATCGTCCAGTAAAGGTGATATAATATTTGGTTGCAAATCAATAGGCCTCTGTAACATAAAAAATTCGACCCTAACTGAATATTCTGTTTTTGACCAACAACCACGGCAGCGTAGGTCTTGCCCAGGCATATGGAAGAGAAAATGATGTTACTTTCATTCATCTGTTTCTCAGTCTTAACCTTGCTTCTGTTAAAATGAAAGTGACTGAGAATAGGGCACCTTGTGCGGTAGAGTGGTTAGCTCTACGCCCGGCCGCCTTTGCCCCCAGGAATTAACCTGGTACTCATTTTTGGTGTAGGCTGAGTGAACCTCAGGGCCATGTGCACCTCCGGAAGTGGAAAACTTATTTCTTAATTTTTTCTACTTTCTGACGGGGAATCGAACCCACGTCCTTCGGGTGAACAGAACACGCCTTCCTGTTTTCTTCGTAACTGCGAGTATTTGCAATTTATTTTACATCGTACCAACAGAGACGAAAGGATAGGACTGGAAAAGAAGCAACATTGGTCTCAATTAACGTACAACCTGGTGTGAAAATCGGAAACAACAGATAACTATCTTTAGAGGTGCCGACAACATATTTCGAACGCAGAATCTTCTGAATACAAGCTGAAATATACGTAACCCAAACCGGGTAGCCACCCGTTTGGTGCAACACCATTCCTTCTGCAGCCGGTCCCTGTTACGAATGTTGTGGAAGTGTTGCTCGGTTGGTGTATGTTTTTCGTCGGGCTTGGCAGGCTGATACTTGACAGGAGTGTCTGGTTAGATGAGAAAAGCAACGGGAAAACAACCGCACTCCTCTTTCCCTGGTACACCTCTTCAGTGAAGCGCAGGCTAACTATGACATTTGATGGTGGATCTGGTAGGTGTATAATAAAATTTCTGGCTGTGAACTCAACAATATGCCTATTCAGCCTTCATTCTGGACAATCATAGGCCAGCTTCGGCAACTAACGCGATGAGTGAGTGTGTTTTTGAGTTATTTGATTTCGAGCATTTTGATTCGGTAAACTATACGGGAAAATGGCTGTGAGAAAATAGCGAGGAATAAATAAAAATGCAAATCAGTTTCATTGATGATAGTCCTATTTTCTCCGATTTTTCACAACAAATTTATTGTTGCTTTTAATTTATGTCCAACTAGTCATTAATTCTCCTTCATATCCATATTTCTAATGCTTCTAATCTTCTCACAAACGTCCTCCGTGTTCCTAGGCTGATATTTTTGTTGTCCAGGAACTGCCTTTTCAAGAAGAAATTTTATTGACCGAAAACTGCAATGGTAGTTAGTGTGATATAATTTATTTATTTATTTATTTATTTATTTATTTATTTATTTATTTATTTATTTATTTATTTATTTATTTATTTATTTATTTATTTATTCTTCACATACATTTTCAGTTTTCTGTCATCTAATCTTCCTTCTAAAAGATTGACCATTCTGCAAACATTTCTCATATTAAATTTGATGCACATTATATCGTCGCTTCACCGGTAAAACGTTGTATCCCACTATACTCTTCCTATCCATTATTCTCCTTAAGATTGGTCACGCCTCCCATCCACATAGTATGGATACGCAGTCCATCAGAACAATGTCCGTTGTGTTCGTTTTCCTATGTGGACGATTAAACGAAAATGAACCTTACATGCATTGTACACTAGGAGTGTGTAAATACGTAATGCAAACGTGCATTCGTACAGTACGGTACTGTAAGGTTCATTTTCCTTTACACATCGGCACAGGAAAATGAACACAACGGACATTGTTCTGATGGACTGCATATCCATGCGTGGCTGGGAGGCGTGACCAGTCTTAAGGAGAATAATTGATAGGAAGAGCTTGTGGAATACAACTTTTTACCGGTCGAGCGACGATATGTAAGTAAATTTCTTGAGAAGGAACGTGTTAGCTACTACGTTTTCTCCCAAACAAGCTTGAATTAGAGTGTGTTCTATGGTGGAATTATCAGGTAAATGGACACGTGAACAGTGTACAACTATAACCCCTACCCCAAAGAGAAGCCCAAAATGAGCCAGCGTGACTCTAGCAATCCTATAGATAAATGGAACAAGCCGAAACTGAAACACATTTTTAATTGAAGTAGGCCTATATTTGTACGTTCACATTTCCTAAGAATGTGCAACTCTCTTCTATTCCACCTTCCACAGCATTATATTTTTAACTATATATCATCCCCACTGCCAATTTTAAATCTCTGGTAGGTCTAGTGACCGAAATCCGATCTCCAAGGACGGGAGCTACTAAAATGTTAGCCATTACACTGTGGACAGTTTTGAAATTAAACACAACTGAAAGAGTTAAGTAAACTTTTTTTTTCTTTAAAAAATGAATGTGATACATTGTTCGTTGAAATTTACTGCAATGGTATTAAATACGGCCTGCCCCATGGTGTAAGGGTGGCGTGCCTGCCGCTTACCCGGAGGCCCCGGGTTCGATTCCCGGCCAGGTCAGGGATCTTTACCTGGATCTGAAGGCTGGTTTCGAGGTCCACTCAGCCTACGTGATTAGAACTGAGGAGCTATCTGACGGTGAGATAGCTGCCTCGGTCTAGAAAGCCAAGAATATCGGCCGAGAGGATTCGTCGTGCTGAACACACGACACCTCGTAATCTGCAGGCCTTCGTGCTGAGGAGCGGTCGCTTGGTAGGCCAAGGCCCTTCAAGGGCTGTAGTGTCATGGGGTTTGGTATTTAATACTGCATTTCAGAACACCTGTAAATTCGAGATGTCTCTTTTCCTAAACATCTCTTTAGTTCAGTTTTTGTCTTTACCTACGTTCTCAGATGTTCATGTACCCCTAGGCTTATATAACAGTCTTCATGAATTCATGTTACTATCTTCAGTATAGATTAGCTAAATATTAGTATAGTCCTTTTATACCCTGCCCACACATTTGTGTAAATAAGGAATATATTTCTTTCTGGGTTGATATTTCCCTCTATACAGTTGAAACCTGTACCACAGTCATGTTTGTGTAGGATGTAAACTCTCTCGATTTCAACTGGTTAATGTTCCGATAATAACGCTGGAGTTGCAGAATTTTGTTGTGAAATGTTGACGTGTATCTTTCCCTTTCAAGGGATGCAAATGGCTCAGAAATTTTCATGAAGCAGAATCTGCAATCTATGCCATTTAAGTTTTTAAATGCTTAAAATAGTGATTTGTAAATCTCGTGAAGTGAAGTTGTGTGTCACCATTAAAATTGAAAGACTTGAGGTAATATATATCATTAAAATGTTAAAATATTGTGAAATTACAGGTAAAATTACGCTATTATAAATAGAAAGAATTTAAGTAAAATTAACGGCTACTACACATATGTCACAAATTTGTAGGTAGTAAATTTGTCTAAAATAAATGCTAAAAATCAGTACTTTTCCTGCAGTTTTTTATTATTTTCATGGATGAAAAAGTATGTGACAGAATTTTTTGAAAAAATTGTACCCTCGTGTCTGAAAGGGATAGAGAAACCTGCCCATAACGGAATCTGTATTCATCGGAAATCCGAGAATAACATATACAGCCCATGGTCTGATGAAATTTTCTGTAAACTAAATATACAGTTTAATTGGAATTAGAAGAACATACACATGCGGGAAATGAACACACTGCCCTCTGTGCATAAAGGAAAGTGGGTTACAAATATTACAGGGTATTGGAATGCATTGCCCAATCCTTCTTTCAATAAATTTCTTACAGGAGAGAATAATGCCTTACAGCCAAGAGATCTGGGAAGTAATATGCTAGGTGTGAAAATGGGGAACAATGTAAAACCATATTCAGAGCTTCCGACAGTGGGGTTGAAACTCACTACCTAACGAATACAAGCTCCAGCCAAACCACTTAGCCAATTCGCTCAGTCTTTGTTTCTTATTCCGATATTTCCTGACTCGGCAATATATCTTACATAACCTTTGTACTTGTTTTTTGGTTAGTCAGACTTATGCTGTTTACAAATTTGGCCTCATGCTAATGGGAGTTCATCGGGACATGGTTCGTAGTTCAGAGTTGATCGGGAAATTTTATTTAAGACTTCATCTCCCAGTCTGATATTTTCTGGCTCTATCCCTTCGGACTTCTTTTCGCTCATGGCAGATTTAACTTGTTTGCAGAATTAAAATAAATGAGACTTCACTTGTGGTTGATCGAGGCACTTCCTTAAGACTCTAAGTCTGATATTTCCTAACTCGGTAACATGTTATTTTCCTTTCCGACTTTTTCCCTCCTGCCATTGTTTTAAAATGAATACCTACGGGAGTTCCTCTGTGGTTGCTGGTTGCTCTAGGTACTTTAAAGAATTTCCTAGTATTATATACGGGACCCCTTATTTCATTTCAGACATTTTCTTCAGCCCAGGTAGACTAATCTTTATGAAAATTATTAATATTGAAGGAACCACAGATTTCCCGAACAGTCGTTAATGAAAGTAGATATTCCAATAAAACAGTTTCTGTGGAACTTCATTTAACTGATTAGTTTCGGGTTAAGTTATGCATCTCACCTCTTTATTTAAGAACCAACCAAAGTAGGCATTAATTTCACACAAAGTTAAGTTAAAAACTCAGTTTGTTGCTATATATACATTTTATGATTCATCTTTACTAGATTACGACTGTGGATTTCGCCTTGAAGTTCACTCAAATCCTCTGCACGTTTTTAACGAGGCTTGACATTCCTCTCCTCCCCTCCAGTATCATCAAATAGATTGCCACTCCAGATTTAAAATCAACACCACATTTGCACAAGTAGTGTTCTCCGTTCTCCTATCTTTTGATTTCCTTTTATGTTTTTGTGTTAACGTAATTGTGCAGATAGAGGAGACTATGGACATCCCTAGGATGCAGTAGTTACGGCTAAACGACATCCATATTTTCCGTTTGTAGCTGCACTAAGAGGGGGAGGAAACGGGACAAGAAAAGGGGGAAGAAGAGAAAGACAACACTAAGATAATAAAAATGTTTATGTGTCTCTTTCTGTCACACACGACCCTCCATAGTCGCATCTCACTCATTCAATCTGTGAGTGTGAAGCCGGAGAGCAGGGCAAGGCGCGCTTTCAGTGCACTCCTCACTGCCAAAGTTCTCGCAAGGCAACTCATTCACTCTTCGCGAAACGGACCGCTCTCTGCAACTTGGACAGCTGTAAGTAAATAACTATGCACGTAAGATTTCGAAGTTACGGCGTACCTTAGCACTCAAATGATATTACACAAAACCATATAAAAATATATTGTTTAATCTCAAGGGAACCCTTTATTACGTAACTGCGTGCTCGCGAATTATTGGAAATGGGTTACGTCATATCAGGAAGTTGACAATTTATCGGAGCTTCAAATATATTAATACCCATAATCAGTTACCTGAACGGTCATTGTTACCTTTTAGTTAAGATACTAACAATATTTTTCTACAAAGTTGTGTTTCAAAGGAAATATCAAAATATTAAAGAAAATAACACGTTAGAAGTAGGTATATTTTAAGGAGAGATATGATTGCTCAAACTGCCAATCATCGTATCAATAATTACATGACGAAATTCTGGGACACGTATGCCAATACATTTTCATGGTATAGTATTCTCAGAAAATAAAGTAGTATTAATTTATAAATAGATTTATTTTAATATCACATCTGGCAAATCTAACTTGTTTCCTATTAGCCTACACTACTATTAATGTATAGGATTACAATGCATAAGTTGTCTCATATAAATGCGCGCGCGCGCGCGCGCGCGTGTATGTGTGTGTGTGTGTGTGTGTACTTTTGTAGCAGACTCCCTTATAGACTTCCCTAAACAGAAATGAATTAATGTGTGCACATACTCACGAATAATATTATGCTGGAGGACTAAAATGTAATGTTTAATGTTTCTAAAGGAGGGGGTGAAGGTTCCATATTTTCTTGAGATAGTCACGGATAACAGTACCCAGAACGTGGCTTGAAGTGAATTATTGTCCTTGCTTGTTCTTTAAACCTGATATTTTTTATGTTCACTTTTTGAAGAATATTCACATTCGTGGGGTACATTTAGAGTATTCGAGTTCCATCGGCTTTTTCTGTTTCAGTAAAGCCTTTGAACTCAGCGTCAAAAATAATTTAACGTCCTTGCAGTTTTGATTTCAGATAAAACTACACCTCCTCCTGTGGCTTATTATCAGAAAAACAACAATCGTGTAAAGCAGCAAGATTTATTTATTTATTTATTTATTTGTTTATTTATTTATTTATTTATTTATTTATTTATTTATTGTACAGCGTTTAGTATCCGAATGGTAGGAGAACATGCTCGGCTTATCCGTTGCAGGATTTTATATTTGACTCCCATGGGAGACTTGCGCGCCTGGGCTTAACCTGCCTACTTTCTATCCACTCTTTTCTTTCCTCTTTACATTCAACTTAAACATTATATACATTATGTCTCTCCTTCATCATGTAATTAATAAGAGTAGTGTACCAGACTGCGTCACATTATACTGCGCTGGAACTTAAACCCAATGTGGTGGCTTCGATCCAAGCTCAGTTCTGGTGGTATTTCATGGTGTTCAATTACGCCAGCCTGGTGTCGATAGGTTTCCAATAGCTCGGAATCTCATTAAACCACAAAAGCAGTTAGTGTGACGTCTCTCTCTCTCTCCCTCTGTGTGTGTGTGTGTGTCTGTGTTATCAGAACGCGTGTTACCGATCAGCAATATGATATAATTGTGAGGAATTTCTCGTTTTAACGAAAATAAGGAAACCACCCATAGACGTAGGTGTTATAGTAAAGCACGTGAAAGTAAGAATCTTCTTGTTTATGTATCAGCGTCGTAATTTCACACATCATTGTTCCAGGCATGTAACTATAGACCTGCTATTCCTCCTTATAAACTACTTTTTGCAAAAGAAATAACGTTTTTGTATAATTTTACCTCTTTTCCCCTTTCGGAAACTAATAGAACTTACCTTATATGTTTTTAAAATGCTTTTAAGGAACAGAAATGGTTTGTCTACAGTTCCACGCGTGGGTCATATTTAAATGAAATTAAGGAATTCATTTTCAGGAAAATTTTCTGTAGCTGCGTAGTTCAGTTATTGAGGGCAACATTCGCGTTTTAAATATTGCATCATATGGGAATAAAGAGCCCTTGTTTCATGTCGAGAGATTGTCACTTTTCTCTCTCTGCATAGCAAAAAAAAAAAAAAAAAACACATGAAATTTAAAATACCATAGCCTTCACTCTTCTTAATTTCATGGTTTTCTATTTTTTTGCATTTCTCTTCCAAAGTTCATCCTAAATGTCTGTGCTGTACATATGCTTCCTGTCTTCTTCACTTGCATATTAATCTACTAACTTTCCATCTTCTTATATGCATATCAACCCGTCTTCCTATTTCTGTCTTTGTCCCACTTTCTCACTTTGCTATAAAGCGGAGATCTGCTCTTCCAGCTAGCCCAACCCATTTAGAACCATGGCCACTCCTCTTTCCCCCCACAGCTCACTTTGCACACATATACACACTCACATACACGTATATACATTCGCAAAGGGTAAGGGAGGGGAAGTATATCCTAAAAACTACCATCATCACAATCCCCTCTCTGCCACCCCTCCAGAAACACGTTATATCAACCGAGCGGACCAACCAACCCTCCTCTTTCATACAACAGGGTTACACCAACCCCCGCCCGGTTTTGCGTTTGTGCACAACATATAGTGAAGATCCCCTTGCACCCCCTCTCAATCTTTTTGTTTAAAAAAAGGAAAGAGCCCGTATAGTTCTCATTCCTGCCTTGCAGGGCTTGCAGAGATACCGCCGAAGAAGAGGTGGCGGAGGAGGAGGGGGTTGTTGAAACGAACGAGCCTCGGGTCGAAGTGTGGTGGGGGGTGGTGGTGGTTGCGTCGTCGCCTCCCCGACGGCGTCCTGGGCAGACGAGCAGCCATACATACTCGCTCACTCTGCGTCGAGATGCCTGGTAGACGCGCAGCGCCGCAGCTTCATTCTCTTCTCATCACTACAACTACCTGTCAGCATATGCAACATACAGTCTTCCCGGTAAGTCACTCGATTTTATGCTACACTTCAGTCAGAGCAACATAAATTCTAAATTTTTTCACAAAATTATACCTTATGTTTTGCAATTGCTAGCGCAGTCTGTCAACTGTTAACCTTGGATATAATTTGAAAATACACAATAGTCGTGTTTCGATGCTCCTTCCAAAGCATTATCAGTTGTTTTTGTTTATATAAAATTGTACATTTTTCAAATGTATTTTAAGAAAAATGTATGTTCTCTAATTTGTATATTATTGCAATTCTTCTTGTGGAAGGAAACAACAAAGTTAAACATTATGAAACATTTCTTGACCAAAAACTCCAATGAATGTTTTGGCACAATCAAATGAAATGGGGTCAAGGATTCTAAATCACACGTGAGGATGACAAATTTGTTCTCAGAATGTAGCCTACGCAATAGATTTTATTTTTTCTATTTTGATACGGAATATTACAGTAAAATCAGTATATCCTACGTAATCCTAGCCGGCGTCTTGCCTTTCATAATTAATACAACACTTCATCTTACTATATCATTATTCCATACACATTTGTTTCTTCTCGTTTAGAATTACCTAATAGCCCCTCATTTTATAATCACTGAAACTAATGAAGACAGGTTTCATACGTGATATATGAACAATTTTTACTCCCAGCTTCCCATTCCTTCACCTAACTTTCACTGTCAATGTTTTGGTATTTATAGGAAATCTGTGTGCATGTACAACTGTCAATGTGTCATAGGCAGCCATCTTGTGACGTCACATCAATTTTACGTGCGAAGACTATCACCTCATTATGACGGAACACCTCAGTATAACGTGAGGAGAGAGATAACTTTGTGAGAGTTTTGGTCTGAAAGTAAGACAGGAAATCATTTAAACCACAAATTTATATTACAGTAAACTGCTAAAACATAAAAATTATTTAAAATTATTTCGAATACAATTTTTTTCTGGCGGGAATTTAATTTAATTGCAAATTACGATGGGAAGAGACCGCTGTAATACAAGACAGCTTTAATTCCACCTACAGCTAAGCAAATATTAAATTTATTAGCATATTTCTCAAGCTCTTACTTTATTTATAAATATTTATTCCAGATTTATTGTTAGTATTGAGTCCATCAACAACATAAATGGAAATTTGTTCATTGTAAAAAAATATTTTTGAGGATATACCGAGTCTGATGGGAGAATTTAAAGAAAGAGTCAAATAGGCTACACTATCGCCACTTAGGATTATAAATCCATTTCTATATTTTTGCAACGGCTATGATAATAATTTTGAAGATAAATTTTGAACATTTTCCTTCCAGATATATCTTATCTATAGACTATATTTGCATAATATTCCATTAAATATATCCTCGCTGCCGGGACAAAACCTCCTATGTGAAATATTTTAGCTTAGAACACTGGCCGGTAAGGTGCTGTCATCTAAGGTGCAATATTGTGTGAAAATTGTCAAGGCATTCTCGCTCTTCATAATGTATGTGCTGCGGGTCAGTATATCTCCAAAAATATTATCACATAGGAGGTTTTGTCCCGGCAACGACGATATTTATCAATCACTGCTTTAATCAGAGATAAAATGAATATTTGCTATAAGTTATGTGATATTTTTCCTGGAGTATTATGGTACAAGTTTTCGTACAATGAACTAAGAATGAATATTTCGAAATATTTGATAATTATATTAGCACTATAGTATATAGACCTAATAATTTTATTCGATTTATACAACAATAATTTCTTACTTTGGCATAATGGTTGTCTTATGTCACAATTTGAAAATATAAAAAAATAGCATAGACCTAATCATTGTTATTTCCAACCACTAAAATAATTGTATGTAATTAATATACAAAACAATCGGATAAAATTTTGATAGGTGTTACATCGGTTGGGATATTCGCGTTATCTTCTTATATTCTTGTTAAAATCTCATAAAAAATATTTGTTTCCATATTCATTCGTGTAGAATTTAATGTTAAATTTCATGACTGTTCATTTCTAGAAAGGTATTATTCTGACTATAGATACATTTCGAAATGTCCTTTCATCTTATTAAGAAGGTGTACCTGGAAGAAATTCCTATTAAATAATTTCTGTAAGTGTATGATAATTGTCTTGTAGACCTATAAATTATTATGAAATCATTTCTTAACATTATGCAACAAGCCCTAAGAACTTTGTACTTTTGCGTTTCACCTTCACTCTGCCTTATATTTCTCAGCCCTTGACCTGAGATTTTTTGCTTCCATTCCTACCATCCCCTCTCCTTCTTTCCCTTTTTCTTTCTCCTTTCAGGGGCCATTATTGTATTGATTCTTGTGGGCTACAGCGTCGAAGTCACTGATAACAATAGAATACGTTCCATGGGTGTTTCCATCCCTTTTCAACCATGCCCAGTAAATCACAATTCTCAAAAGCTAAACCCTCGTGGCCGCCCTCCGGATCTCGGTCCATTCCCCACCCCCTTGCCTTCACCGATCTACTATACAACAGAATGTAGAGTTCCCCAGTGGGCCGGCAACCCAGCGGACGTGTCCAACATGGCCGCCAGAGACATCCCCCCTCGCCCCGCACCGCCTTTGCCATGTCGTTCTTTAAGGTAACCTTTTCAGCAGTGGGCAATGATCCTTGAGGGACATCATTCCCTCGCGGCACTTGATGCTGTGACCTGCGCTCGCGTGTTCGTGACCCACCAACAAAGCAACACAGGAAATTCCTTCTCTAATTGCTACATCAGTGCCTACATTATTCACCGAAGTGTAATACCCATAAAAGCGATGTTAAATAGAAATCCAATAAAAAGAAAACAAAACACTTCGTAACGATTATTCGCAAATAGGATTAATGTTATTTTTCTGACAATTCTTCCAGCTATTTTACAACATACGCCTGTATTGTTCTCCTAACTGAAGACTGGCCCAGCCTATTATAAAATTCATGCATACGGTCTATATTAAACAAATTCAAAAATTGATATCGTCGCTGGAAAGGTAAAAGGTATTCCACAAAGCTCTTCTTATTAATTATTCTCCTTAAGACTGGTCACGCCTCTCAGCCACGTATGGATATGCAATTCATCAGAACAAATTTTGTTGTGTTCATTTTCCTATGCCCATGTGTAAAGGAAAATGAACCTTACAGTACCGTACTGTAGGAATGTACGTTTGCATTACGTATTTACGCACCCCTAGTGTACAATGCATGTAAGGTTCATTCTCGTTTAATCGTTGACATAGGAAAACGAACACAACGGACATTGTTCTGATGGACTGCGCATCCATATGTGGCTGTGAGGCGTGACCAGTCTTAAGGAGAATAATTGATAGGAAGAGCTTTGTGGAATACAACCTTTTACCTTTCCAGCGACGATATGGAAATGAAAATTTTCCTGAAAATATTCCGTACTAGGATATACTGTATTAGCATAGCAGTACGGCAGCATTGTAGTGTGGAGAAGGTAAAATTACTTCATAATGTTATGCCAAATTTCTCTCACAGGCCTACCATCAAATCTCATGTTTTAAAAATATGTTGCAATAGGTATTCGATAATCTGAAGTAATTGTTCAGAAGAGAATTTCGATTTATGGATTCGCTGGAAATGCATAAATAATACATTATAAGATATTCATATTACAACATGGTATTAGAAATTATTGATATTACATAAATAAAGAGAATTTCAATCGAATTAAAACATAGAACACGGTGATGAAATAATAACAGAGACATTTGAATTATAGAAGCGATTTTGCTTACTATACTTTCTCAGTCATGCCTTTAGATGCACTAACAAGTTATAATTCGCTGTATTCTTAATAACTGTATATATCACGAGCAGCCCTATTTAGCATTCTGCATCCAGTAACATTTTATGACCTCCATTTGTACTGTTATTGAAGTACATTGTCAACAGGGTAGTTCCGTGATTATTGCGAACAAATACATTGAAATTTTAATGAGCATCACGCGATTTGTTTCTCTAGCACTTTATAGCTGCATCAAATACATGAGCTTACGTGAATTTATGAAGGAGGAAGTTCAGTTGTCTTCAAAATTATCAAGGTAACTATTACCTGGGAGAGCGTCGCCGAAAATGGTCTGGGTAATGGTGGTCATAATTACATCGTCGTTATAAGTTAAAGATAATAAGTGTATATTCCTTAATGACTTCTAATTATCAGACATTCGACACTTTGAGGTTTACATTTCAAGAGTTCTAATGTACATCTATTCACAGGTGACTTATTCTGTTCCCAATCACCTTAGATCATAGTCAATAATATAGGCGTTTTCTCTCATTCTGTTATCCTTTTCAACTTCATCACATACGAATCGAGTATTCCGATATGCGAGACTTTATTGGAGGCCCAGATTATTCGTAATAAATAAAAGTTGAAAGATTGCTAAATAATAATAAAATTCAGTATATAAAAGAAAAGTAACACTAAGTGAAAATCTCGTGGAAGAGCTCTCTTACTAATAACGGCTCTGATATCAACAATACTAACATTATTGATATTTAAAAACACTTTTTGTTACCGAAACTAGTTCCTCTTATGGGTAAGTGATAACAGACTGACATCGTTGTTGGCTTTACAACCGCCGTGGTTCGAAATACATGTAAAATTAGACGTTCATGACTATGATCACGATGTCAGCCGTCGCGTTAAACAGCAAGATTACTTGATTTTTATACCTTCATATGTCCCGACTCTTACTTGTTTGGACACTTAGTAACAAGTTACTGAAATAATGTAAAGGAAAATTACAATTTATCAAAGAGAATTACTTTTCTTCAGTTCGTATGATTCCACACAAAAGAATATAAAATCTAGTACTGTAGGCCTAACTCAGACCGTCTGAATATTAAGCAAAATGTTAATAATTATATCTGGAAATTAATTATATGTTATACTCATTAAGTAATTTAATATTTATACTTTTTTCTCAGAGCTCCTTTCCTTCACATGCTCAATAACTGAACCTGAAATGAACGTTCTTCTATGAATTTATCCATATTGTAACAAAGGGTGATACCGATCGAGTTGACCGTGTGGTTTGGGTTGCGAAGGTGTGAGTTTGTATTCGGTAGTGGTAGGTTCAAATCCCACCGTGGATATCCCTGAAGAGGTAACGCTCGGGGTGTACCTGAATTATGGCCACGTCCGCTACCATTCCAATCCTGTCATTTTTCCATCCTTGTGTCAATGCGATAAAAATAAAAATAATAAAAATAAAAATGAGAGATTCCATTTTGAGTCCGAGCGTTCCCAATAGCAAATAGATCCCGCAGTAAAGAATTAATTCTTGAAGTGTAAATAGAGTTCCAAAGTGACTTAGATCCCATATGTAGCATTAGCAGTCGTTAATGTTCATGGCCAGTTAGCAACATATGCACCTATTTCAAGTAAACAGATCAAGTCACTGACTGTGATACAACAGATAATCTGCAGCTAACGCATAATAAATGTGTAACAACCTCAGTAATTAGCAGTATATGTCTGCATGATGACAGTTATGATGATGGAGATTGCCACTTACAGGTGCCTAATATCAAAGGTAACACACAGACGCTCTCCCAAATCAAATTAATTAGTCTATTCTACGAAAATTATTAAAAAGGCTTGGCATTCTTCACTATATGCACGGCTTTAAATCCTCACAATACACCCCCTGCAAGTCCTGTGGCACTTTGAAATGGAATGGCGTACGGCTGTTAGTACTGACAAATATCCGAGGACTTCGTCTTGCCAGGTGCGGGTCTTCTGATTTGAAGCCCGTAGGCGACCTTCGCGTCGTTATGAGGATGAAGTGATGATAAAGACGACACACACCCAGTCTCCATGCCAGGTTAAAATTCCCGACCCTGTCGCGAATCGAACCCGGGACCCCTGTGACCAGAGGCAAGCACGCTAACCACTTAGGAATGGAGCCCGATTGCGGCACATTGACTTGCCAAGATGACTTCTTGCCATCCAGATAACTTGCATATATTAGAGGGCACGTGGTCAGATTGACGACATTCTCACCGTACGTCTCCTATCAAGCACCTCCTCAACTGGGCTCGTGAGAGTCACTAAATCCCGTTCATGTCCTAAGTACAGAATTAAAATTCTTCGACATGTAGGCTGGTGTTTATTTTGTGTAGCCTAGTTGGATGTGTTTGAAACATCGCGGTTAAAGTCCGGCTCCATGAAAATGGTTAGCGTGCTGGCCTTTGATCACAGGGGTCCCGGGTTCAATTCGCGGCAGGTTCGTGAATTTTAACCATCATTGGTTAATTCCGCTGGCACGGGGACTGGGTGTATGTGTCGTATTCATTATCATTTCATCTTTATCACCTCGCGTAGGTCGTCTACGGGATTCAAATCAGAAGACCTGCACTTGGCGAGCCCAACATGTCCTCGGACACACCTGCCTCTAAAAAAGCCATACGCCGTTTTTTTTCATCGCGGTGAAACCTCCATGTACTTTACGTGTTTCATCCAGGACAGTCTGTGTGCTGACTGTACTAGTTTGTGCATCTATAGCTGTTTGGACAAACCTTAATCAACACAAAATTCGTCTGCAGTTTAAGTGAAGAAACCACCTAAACGTAGACCAGCAGTGGGATATTAATTTATTTCTAGTATTCATGAAGCCAAGTCAACACCTTTAGAATTTTCAAAAACCAAACCAAACCAAACCAAACCCCAAGGCACTACAGCCCTTGAAGGGCCTTCGCCTACCAAGCGACCGCCGCTCAGCCCGAAGGCCTGCAGATTACGAGGTTTCGTGTGGTTAGCACGACGAATCCTCTCTGCCGTTATTCTTGGCTTTCTAGACCGGGGCCGCTATCTCACTGTAAGATAGCTCCTCAATTATAATCACGTAGGCTGAGTGGACCTCGAACCAGCCCTCAGGTTCAGGTAAAAATCCCTGACCTGGCCAGGAATCGAACTCGGGGCCTCAGGGTAAGAGGCAGGCACGCTACCCCTACACCACGGGGACGGCTTTAGAATTTTCGAAGCCGAATTTATTTTGAACACTAAATAAGGAATTGAACAATAATGATAGTCGATTGGGAAGCAATTAAGCTAAACCAGCACCTTGTTTGAAGCCATACTTCTCTGAACAGCATTAGTTCTCGACAGTTACGGCTGCTCGCCATCTATTGGGATAGTTCAAGTCTGAGTAACAGAGAATATTGCTGAAATTAAACGCATCGACTGGTCTCCCTGAAGAGGATAAGACAAATGTGTGTCTTCAGTGCTGTTGAATTGTGAAGACCTGCCATGAGCTCACCTTTTCCGCCACTGGTTCCCGGTCCTTCGTTATCGAATGAAATAGTGGGCCTATATCTTCCTCTAGAAAGAGTATCTTAATTCAAATATAAATAGGTAATTTTGTGTCCGCCTCTGTGGTCAGCGTGATTAGCTGCCACCCCCGGAGGCCCGGGTTCGATTCCCGCCTCTGCCACGAAATTTGAAAAGTGGTACGAGGGCTGGAACGGTGTCCACTCAGCCTCGGGAGGTCAACTGAGTAGAGGTGGGTTCGATTCCCACCTCATCCATCCTTGAAGTGGTTTTCCGTGGTTTCCCTCTTCTCCTCCAGGCAAATGCCGGGATGGTTCCCAACTTAAGACCACGGCCGCTTCCTTCCCTCTTCCTTGTTTATCCCTTCCAGTCTTCCCATCCCCCCCACAAGGCCCCTGTTCAGCATAGCAGGTGAGGGCGCCTGGGCGAGGTACCGGTCATCCTCCCCAGTTGTATTCCCGACCCTGCCCTTGAGGCGGTAGAGGTGGGATCCCACGCTGAGTCCGAGGGCAAAGCCGACCCTCGAGGGTAAACAGATAAATAATAATAATAATAATAATAATAATAATAATAATAATAATAATAATGATAATAATTTCATTTTGTACGCGTGGTGGCCATAATCATTAAGGTGTCAATTGTATATGATCTGACGCCGTGGTTAGCCTGTTCGAGTCCCGTTGGTGGAAGAAATTTTTGACATCACAAACTTAGCCGGCAAGGTAGAAGAGGTGGTAGTATACAATTTCTAACCACTAGATTTCCTGCCAAAAACCTGGATTCTTCTTCTTTTTACCTTTTTTTTTTTGCTATTGGCTTTACGTCGCGCCGACACAGATAGGTCTTACGGCGACGATGTGACAGGAAAGGGCTAGGACTGGGAAGTAAGCGGCCGTGGCCTTAATTAAGGTACTGCTCCAGCATTTGCCTGGTGTGAAAATGGGAAACCACGGAAAACCATATTCAGGGCTGCCGACAGTGGGGTTCGAACCCACTATCTCCCGAAGCCTGGATTCATTTCAAAACCTCTCCGTAATGGTCATATGGAGAGTGGAAACACGACGCTATTGGTAATTCGTAGGATAGGGGAGTTAAGCCTCGAAAAGACCGTCTGGTGTTATTCGACAGGAGGTTATGTGCCAACGCCAGGTTTCATCCTCTCCCTTCCTCCTCATCATCATCATCATTCCACACGCAGATGCACAGGTCACCCACGAGAATCAGATAGGAAGACCTGCAACAGATGAGCCTAATATGTTCTCGGACACTCCGTGTAAATAAAAGCTATACCCTAAAAAAAAGTTAATTTTTATATATGAACAAACAGCCTCCCTGTGCTTCCCTGTTTTATCCCTTACTAATGATTTCGTTCGCCTTCCGCTAAGTAGGTTCCGTTTCTGACAACTATATTTCATTAAGCGTTCAACTCCTTTGCTAGATTTGCCAGAAGGGGAATTCTATCGACATTGGGAATTTAAGAATACTTCAGTTGAGAGACTGGTATCATTAGAGTTCTGGCACTCCTTTTCAGGATTACTATTATTATTATTATTATTATTATTATTATTATTATTATTATTATTATTATTATTATTATTATTATTATTATGCCGTTCAAATCAATACTTGTTTAAAAGCCCGACTGAGGGTATTTCGCAGCGCTATTTTAGGGATATGAAACGATTTTCTGAACCTTTTAACTTCAGAAAGATGTTTGGAGTGTGCTCATTCTACTCGTATAAGCCATAACTCCTTCCCCCTCGCCCATTCCCAATTTAAATAATAATAATTAAGCTCCTCAATACACGTCTCAAAACCGATTGGTGCAAATATTTCTCAAGCACAGTCCCGAACACCTGGAAAGGATGACTGCAATGTCCCCAAACCGTACTTGAAATAAAAAAAAGCAATAACTTTTAGGAGGAGTATATTATTCTCTTGCTTCCTTTAATTTTACAGCAGTACGTAACTCAACTTACAAATTGATTTCGGAAGTGAAATAAATCGAGATCATGAAATCATTTTATAAATCGAGATTTCTATCAAAGATCTCAAGATGTAAGTTGTAGTCCTTTTCGTCTGGAATGTCACTTAAGTTATTCAGACGGAGGCATAATTTGCCTCAAGGCCATGTTCTTCACTCCTTTCCCTTTTGGCATCATTCAGTTATACAACTGTCATTAAGATTTAAGTGGCTGTTATAGCAAACAGTAGCTGCCCTGCCCTTTAATGTTGGCTTTTAGTGGTTTATGGGCCAGCCATAAATAATTTGTTTATACCCCTTCCCTTGTATTGTAACAAGCTAAGCTCATAATGCCTTTACAAGTCTGTCCGCAGGAAATCTTGATTTTATAATCTTAAAGATGTGGGACTATACAAGTGTTGCCTGCATTTATGCTAAATTGAAGGTGATATTTCTTGCAATGAGTCAAAATACAAAACGATATTGGCAGATAAATAATATTTTTATTTACAACTAGAAATTACGGCCTACCTACAGTCGTAAAAATAATAATGTTATTTGTTTTACGTCCCACTAACTACTCTTTTACGGTTTCCGGAGACGCCGAGAAGCCGGAATTTAGTCCCGCGGGAGTTCTTTTACATGCCAGTAAATCTACTGACACGAGGTTGACGTATTTGAGCACCTTCAAATACCACCGGACTGAACCAGGATCGAACCTGCCAAGTTGGGGTCAGAAGGCCAGCGCCTCAACCGTCTGAGCCAATCAGCCCGGCACCTACAGTCGATACTGACGCCAGTATTATAACGATTGACTTAATAATGTGATTTGATGTACGTTCCACTAAATACTTTTACTCTTTTGGGAAAAGCCGAAGTGCCGGAATTTAGTCCAGCAGATGTTCTTTAACGTGCCAATAAATCTACTGACACGATGCTGACGTATTTCAACACCTTCAAATACCACCGGACTGACCAAGGATTGAATCTGCCAAGTTGGGACGATTGAATTAAAGCTGTTTGTTATTTCATATTTTAGTTAAATATCCATTCGAGTATAACTTCATAGTAATTGCGGTTTTTCTACTTGTTTTACTTCGCGCCGGCTGAGACAATTCTTTATGGTGATAATGGGATAGGGCAGGTTCAGGACAGAGAGAAGGGGCAGTGACCTTAATTAAGATACATCGCCAGCCACCATTTGCCTAGTGTGAAAATAGGATACCATGGAAAACCATCTTCATGGCTGTCAACGGTGGGTTTCAAACTCAGTATTTAGCGTTTGAAAAATCATAGGCCTAGCTATGCAATTGCATAGCCAACTCGCTCGGTAATTACTGAATTAGTAATGGAATGGGTAATGAGTTGGCTTCCCTGACTTCAGGCTTTGGTGAGCTGGGGACTCTATAGCAGCGCTTTCGATTATATACCTAGGTAGTGTTCATGGCTTGTATTGAAGAGACTGCAGGCGGCATACGCGACGCCCAGTTGTTAAATCTTGATTCTGTGACCAGAGCGCTAATTTCCATATCATACTTCGTTCCAAAATTTTGAAGGGGCTGAGTAAGCCACTTTCCAGTCATTCTGCTAATGCCGGATCATAGTAACCAATAACAGGATTCGAACTCAGTCGGCCGTACTAAACGTTAGGACACGGCGATAGATGCTCTGATTTCGAACATCTGGTGTCCAACTTCGTGTAATAAATTACATGAGGAATGGCCTTTGCTGTGTTTTTGAAAGAATTTTAATAGCCCCTGTTTAGGTGCTAATAAAGATTGTAATTTCTACAAACTCTTAATACAACTGGACTTGAGAAAGGTATTAAGGAAAAACAAGACCCTATCTTAATGTATTAATACAATACTGTAGCCTAATTTCATTATCGTCATGAATATCCAAATAATACCTATTAGTAAGTAAGAAATCATGTTAATTTTACAATATTCTCCGGATTAAAATAGAAACAGTTTCACCATCATAAATAACAGAAAGGAAACTTGAGACATTGTTTCTAAAACCAGAGAAAACTAGAAATGATATGCATCTGACTAACATACAAATAGATGAAATATACGGTGAGTCAAGACGAATGGAAGAAATAAAGTTGTCAGACATATTCGAGAAAATCACTCTGTACAGGACAAATCACACTGAAAATTCACAGGCAAAACTGCGTAAAATATAACCATAACAAAAATACTAAAATCAGTTCAAATGATTGAATAGGTCATCATACAGTAAATTGGTTCCTAGGAAGTAGTAAGGCCTTACAACTTTCCAACTAGTTTTAATAGAACATTCTATTACTTAAATTACTACATGGCACATCATCTTCCTTTTATACCTTCACCAAAAACAAACTAAACTGCATTCCTTAAACTCGAAGTTTCGGTTACCTGTAAAGTATTTCCTGTCATAAATCCTGTCACACATCAGAACCTACATGTTCTCACTACCTCTTCATTCAATCACTGTCAGTTTCAGGCAGAATGAAAGAAACACAGAAAGAATAAACAAAGAAAGAGAATTGTTTTTCTTGTTCCTGTACTGTTCAACATGCAAGTCGGAGTACTTCAAAACTAAGAAGTGCTGTAATATTAAATCCACACCTCGATGTTTTTGGGTTAGAATTATAAATTATTGAAATGAACAATTTTCTCTTAAGGGGACCAATGACTGAAATTTTGAACTTTTACAATTTTGCATATATCTGCATGACATTTTATGACCACAGTCATGAAGTAAATATTACCTATTATAGGCCTACCTAGTTGCAAAGCACTGGGTTGATTAAAACTTCTTCAAATTGTTTATTTAGTTGTGAGTTAATGAAAGACGTTCCCTGAGACACAATGTGATTTTCTATGACTTCAAAATGGCTCCATGGCTAAATGGTTAGCATGCTGGTCTTTGGTCACAGGTGTTCCGGGTTCGATTCCCGGAAGGGCCGGGAATTTTAACCTTAATTGGTTAATTTCTCTCGCACGGGGCTGGGGATATGTGTCGCCTTCATCATCATTTCATCCTCATCACGACGCGGAGGTCTCCTACGGGCGTCAAATCAAAAGACCTGCATCTGGCGAGCCGAACCTGTCCTCGGAGACTCCCGGCACTAAAAGCCATACGCCATTTCATTTTACTTCAAAATGTGAACCTAACTTAATTATAAAACGTATTTCTTCTCATATATGCATCAGAAGAGAACTTTTTAAATGTCTATAGGACAATAATATACTTTCGTAATCAGTTGCATGTAACGTTGCTTCCAACCAACAAATAAAATTCTTTTTAGGTATGTTTTGTTAGTTGAATATATTACTATAACTCCAGATAGTTTCATATCAATTATACAAGAACTGTAGCACTTGGAGCTTTTCGTAAGAAGCAAAGTACTGAAAAAATGAAAGGTTTGTCAAACTTTGGAGCCAAATTCAAACGGAAACGGCAAAATACTGCCAAAATATGCGATAAAGTACCATAAGTGTTAGATTAACCACTGTTCCCACTTAGTGTGGAGGTAGTGGACTGCAGAAGCCTTTACCTTCCACTTCTTAAGGCCAAGCGATGCATTAAACCAACATGAAGGTTTAATAAACAATAATATGTATCAGTTAGAAACCTCCGTGGCTCAAACAGCAGCGCGCCGGCCTCTAACCGCTGGGTTCCGTGGTTCAAATCCTGGTCACCCCATGTGAGATTTGTGCTGGACAAAGTGAAAGCGGAACAGATTTTTCTTTTGGTACTCCGGTTTTCCCTGCCATCTTTCATTTCAGCAACACTCTCGAATACAATTTTCATCTGCCAGTCATTAATCACTGTCCCAGAAGATAGCGACAGACTTCGGCAGCCGGCACAGTTCCGAACCTTGTCGCTACATGAGGGCTTTATTCACTCCTTTCCGAACCCGGTTGAAACTGGAAACAGGCTGTGGATTTTCCATGTATCAGTTCGATTCGTTTGAATTTCAAACCATTGTTCTTCAGAATTTATTTATTTAACCATCTTTTCCTTGTAGTGATGATGCTGAGTTGAATAACCCACAATTCTCAACAAAGTTTCGTTATATAAATACTCTGGAGTGTTTCTATAAAAACTAATACGATATCTGGTACGGCAGGTCGGATATTATGAGCCCAACATAAGAAAGGCTGACATCAATGGAGGTACAATTTATAACACTGACCACGTGGCCCTCAGCACTATCCCAAGAATACAAATATTTCACTATGTTGCTCTGAAGCATCGAACCCAGTCTCAGTAGCAAAACAATATGGCTCAAGAAATCATCAAAATGACCCTATGACATTAATATCTTCCAGCATAAGCCACTTAATTTGTTATAGAGGTCACTGGTTCAGATTTTATTTTTATTATTGTTGTTAATATTATTATCATCAGTATTATTACTGGGAGGTCAAAGACATGAAATAAAAGAGAACTTTTGAGAGAATTAAGAGATGAGAAGAATGGAAAAATGAGATTTATAATAGAGAGATGAGGACTAATTTAAGAACGGACACATTGGTTGAGGCTGTGCTTATGAAGAGGAGTTGTGGTTGGCACATGTGAGAGGAATAGAGGAGAATAATGTACTCAGATATAGACTGATAAGGGAATCAGAGGATAAGATTCTTAGACGCTTCAATGAAAAGGTGGAGAAGCATATTATCAGCAAATGGGCATGTAAGACTAGTTATAAACACAGGACTACGGAGGCTGCTTAGTTAATTCCTGGGGGGTTGTCAATTCAGCTTTGAAATGCAGTAACTCAACACTCTTCTTCTTCTTCTTATTTGTTATTATTATTATTATTAATGATAATAATAATAATTATATATAACTGCCATTTTGGTCGATTATTTTTCAAGTTCACGTCCAGTTCGATGCCTACGAATTACTCAATGTATTTGGCCTGTATAGTAGGCCCTAGCTGTAAACTTTGGTTTCCATCAATTTTCTATATCTAGCTGATTTGCAAACCTTGTAAGTCCACTTGCATTTTTGAACTTGAATTGATAACGCAAGCTTTGATCACTAGAATGAATATCGGCAGACCTAAGTTAACTGAATCAGAGCCTATTGAAAATGCATGCTTCAAATAACAATATTATTACAATCTTATATTAATTGAAATTATTTATTGAAGTTTATTTATGTTATTTATCCAATTTTACAGGATGTATTACATCGTTTTACGAATATAAGTCAGTTTTCAGATTAGCTTGTTTGTAAGATCCTTTGTGTTTTCAAAATTGAGATTGGGGTGCACGTGAATGCTATTAAATATTAATAGCAAAGGATAAAAACAATAATAAAAATAAGCAAGGACAGAACAACAATTATTGAAAACGACCAGAGGAGACATATTCATAAAACCCAAGAGACACAAATATTGCTTAAAGTTTCAAAATTGAAGATTCTTGATTGTGACTTATTTTAATTAAAATACGTAAATATTATATTAAGCTATATTCTATCTGGATTCCAAAGCTTATATTTGCTATATTATGAAATTATTTAGCGCTGAAATGGCAACGTTTGACAAATATGTATCTTATTTAACAATTGAGGCAAATTATAAAAGTCCTTAAAATAACTTGCTCGTTTCCAAATCTATTCCATGCAATAAATATTGCTCGTATATCTCTGGTGGTTCAAAGGAAAACACTTTTCACTTTAAATAATGTGTCTGGTTTATATTCAAGTAAATAATTTTCTTCGCCCTCATTGTACTTGTACTGCTGCAATTATAATAAGAATTATGAACTTGGTTTCTTTCAGGTCTTCAGAGTTATGTGATCTCCAGCAGCTTGAAGATGTCATCAACAGCGGCCACAAATATTTCTTCTCCCTTAAATCATTTATCATAAATCTGTAGCAGATGTTCTGAAGCTTTAGGGAGAAATACACACTTCACTGCCATACCAACAGACAATTAACATTTGAAAAGTAGAAGTTCCAGAAAACAGTTGTCAGCATAATGAACGTTATGTGACTAAAGGCCAATGAACAGTAACCTAAATTATAAAAGAGAATAGAATGAATAACTTGTTCCTAGACGAAAGCTAATGTAATAACCACTTAGTTATGAACTCCATAGTGTTTTGAAGATGGAAATATCTTAGCTTTGTTTTAAATTAATGTCTGGTAATAAGTAAGCATCATTCAGAGAATTGCGATCGCGGTAATATTTTTCTTTTCGTGTAATACAGGCCAATAAACCATATGTTAGTTAAACAAAATGACATTAGTATTCTTAGCATAAGAAATTGAATGCATCAGAATGTCTAAATGAAAGTATATATCTCAACGATTTGAATTTTAATTACTTTCTAATACAAGATGTGGTGTTTGAAAGCCTTGTAATCGTCCAGGGTCATCCAGAAGCATGAAGAATGAAGGTCACCACGAATGAGTGCTGAAGATGTCTCATTGTCAAAGTTGACGAATTTTAAAATGTTCCCTGGTACAGTAAAATATCTCATTTTTTTAATTATCATCACCATTATATAAGGTGATGTATATCTAATTAGATTAAACTGTGGTAGGTTTACATATAGCCAAATATAATCATTCTTCATTTTTTTACACAAACCTCATTAATATTGAAGTATTTCTCAAAATTTAACAAAACGAGAAAGTTTTCTGTTTCGAATAACCTATCACCTTATTTAAAGGAACTAAATTGGATATTTTTAAATTTAAAGGTATAATATTATTGGCTGTATGTAAGTATGTAAATTGAGTGGTAATTGAAACTGATATTCAAATTATTCTAATTTCATATGTTTTTCTAGAAAAATAAGGTGCTGTCTTAATCTGAACAGCCAATTAATTTACGATATACTTCTTAACTCCCGACGAAACGCCTTTATCAAAAGGTAAGTTTTATTCAGGTGAAAATTCTTTTCTGAGTATTTACCCTGGTTTCTCATGTCTAGCTGAGAAAGTTTTACGAGTCCAATAGTGGTCGTAAACCAGGAGAGGCGTGAGGGGTCAGGTATGGTGGAGAGTAATTCCTGTTATGCGGAATGTAAACAACATTTCTTTAAATCCAAAAGAGGGAGAAAGGGTTTTTAAACTAACCTGAGAAGCTTTAAGAGCCTCTTTACGACATCGTAAAACCGTAGCTTTAGATTTATCACCCGTCATTCTCGACTACATACCACTTAAATTGTATCAAGAATGTTCCCAAGTGCATACATGTAAGTACTTGCTAATAACACATTAATTGCAGAGCAGTCTAAGTACTCGTAAATATAGGAGTATGGTAGTAAGAATGTCTCATTCATCTTGGGAACGGTTGTCCTAATGTACAAACAATAGCTTATATTAGCAAGATGCTTTGTCTTGTGCAATGTACAGGGTAATAGAGCAGTAACAATTTGAACCTTAGAGCACAAAAAGGCTAAATTTAATGTTTTGTGTTCCAGTTTAGATGATTTGTTAATATTCGACTAAAGAATTTTATGTTTTAGTCTAGTAACTCTGGCTGTAAATGTAGAACTATCGAAGGATTAGTAAGCTGTAAATATTATCACTTTGATTCTTAGGGCTATGTTACTAATAAGTAATGTTAATTTAAGCTTATGTCTGTCACATAATTACGAAGGATGAACATTTTCCTTTTAACTTTGAATGACTCTGTGAGATACTGGAAGCAACTTACAGCTTCTCTATTGATCTCAAGTTGATAGTGTAAAATGTTTATGGTGTAACTGAGGTCTATAAACGTAGCTAAACCAGTAGTTCTGAGCCAAGGTAGAAGTCATGATTGTAAGAAAGTACATTGCAGGAGGTTTGAAGAGGGGCATAAGACTGTTAATGTGGGACATATTAGAAATACCTGTTCTTATGAAATACGTATTAATATGATTTAATACAGATAATTTACTGGACTGTGCGGAAATAAAATGGTCGTTTTTCAACGTTGAAATCCAAATCGCCCTTAAAATTAAATAATGGGATTTGATTGGTGCAATTAATTTTTGGCTTTTACCGGGACGGTTATATTTCGAACCTCTGTGTGTCCAGGGTTGAAATTTCCACCCGAAAAAATCACGTGATAAGGACATCTGTCGAAATATAAACTGACGCGGGTGGCTCCAGTGATCCCATAAATGCTTGGGATAAGCCAAAATTCTTTTTTACATGTCAACTTGATTAATACCTCTTTTGAGCATTTCAGGTGGTGAATTATGATTTCTATTACAGTGTAACTTTTCACAGTACTTTACAGATTTCAACACTCTGATTTATTAGTTAACCAGCCTGGCTGAATATAGGTCTATTCAGGCAAGGAAAATATATTCTACTAAGTTTTGTTGCCAACATGACATGTTGCATAGTTGGAATGTGAAATTAGTTCTTTTTTGTCCCAAGTGGCGCTTTTAGATATCAAACTTGTGAACAAAGGTAAACAGTTCAGTACAAATTTTATTCACTGGTTTACTCAGTTGGTGCCATGGTTATCTAATATTTCCTTTCCAGTGTGAGCCATCTCTATTTATTTACAGTCATCCAGAATGTCATATCGCTATGAAGGTGAGACATCTTATAGTGTAGATAAATTAATGTGATGCACACTGGAAGAAATATTAGACAATAACTTCAATACGATGTGAGCGTACCATTAGAAGTAAAAGAAAGCCATTATATTAATAGTACGATAATCGTTAAATGTCGCTGTCGAAATACAATGATAAAAGATGAGGAACGTAAGTGGTTGAGAACTAATGATTTAGTAACTTATAGGCTAAGGATTAATATATGTCTTTCTCTCAGTATGTGTTCATCATTCGTTGCCGTGACTATTAGCGAAGGGAAACATACAAGAAGAGGAGTGTCGAGCTGCTTGAAGACCATCGAGGACGGTGGAGTCTTGTGCAACCCCCTGTACGTATACTGAATGTATCCTGAGTGTATTATTGTCCGGTATACCTTCAGTATACGTAACAGGAGGCCACACTTGCAACTGGACGGCGGCATCTTCCGACCTGCAATACATGGTTCGTTTTGAATTTTGAAATGTAATAGTACATCCTAGTTTATAAATAAGTTTAGTGTTTTGCTTCTTTGCTCCTTATTTGCATTATATTTAACACAATATTCGTTCACTTATCATAACTTCCATCTCATCAATCACGGTTGCAGTATCATGGGGTAAACGCTAAAAACTGTCTGCCTTCATGTATTTTATCGTTAGCTATGATAGCCAACCTGTGCGTGGAATTAGAAAAAAAAAAAGTATCACATTCTGGGAACAAGATGTTTGTATATCATTGCAAAATATTTTTCCTTTTTACCCAAATCATCTCCATAGAGATCAGAAGTAGCGGAAGTGGAAATTACACAGATATTCATAAACGTTGTTCAGTGTGGAGATCTGACGTGTAAATGCCTCCTCGATAGTAGTAGTCTCATTCCCAAATCTCTCAACTACCTTGACAGGATATCGAATCCTACACTACTGGGTGAAAGAATCACGTATTTGCCACCTTATATACGTAGCCTCCCTTTTCCTTATATTTGAGAGTTATTTTCTTTCAGGCCATTTTCAAATTTCAATAATAATAATAATAATAATAATAATAATAATAATAATAATAATAATAATAATAATAATATCAATGGTTTTACCCCCCAGTACTTTATTTTACGATTTTCGGAGACGCCGAGATACCGATATTTTGTCCCTACAGTTCTGTTACGTGCCAATATCGACCAACGTGTTTGATCATCTTCAAATACCACCGAACAGAACCGGTATAGAACCCGAATATTTGGGCTCAGAACCATTTGAACCACTCAGTCTAACTTTCCAAACGAGAGAAAGAAAGAGTAATTTATTGCTCAGAACGAGTTTTGTTCCTTCACAGTCTCTAGAAACCATTACATTATAAAAATCAGAAAAAATATGAAGATAACTTCCGACGACATATTCCGACCTGTCGCCGAAATGGCAGATTCCATATCGATTGTTTAACTTTTCTTACATGTTTCCAAAGAAACTGGAAACTTATTCCTCGTCCTATAAATGGATATTTGCCCAAATTTCTCCTCTTGAATTCCAACTTTATCTTCATGTTATGATATTTCCTGATTTAGAACCTGCTATAAGAGTTACCATGGTCCATTCAATCTAGAGAGAGAAATGATGTGGTTGAAGAGTCCACTGACATCCTCATAGAAGTGGCTCTCCGTGACTTCCTGCTTCACCACCAGTATAATGCTGGGATGATATGCAATATCTTAACAGACAAAGGCTGCTCTCGCTCCAATTAAAGTCAGTACAGAGACAACAGAACAAGTTATCAGACCACCTTTGCGAGCACTAAGTGGACGGGTCTTTAATATGCAATAACTCTCTCATGTGATGTAACAGCAAATATTTAACCTATTAATGATTTACTTTGGGATAAATCATTGCATGTATTAATACTCCTGAATAGGTCAAAGGATTTTCTAATAAACTGTCATTTAATTCTATGATCTAGCCCAGTGGTGCAGAGGTCTGACTCGTTCGAGGATTTTAACCCCGAACTGTCCGGCTCCATGGCTAAATGGTTAGCATGCTGGCCTTTAGTCACAGGGGTCCCGGGTTCGATTCCCGGCAGGGTCGGGAATTTTAACCTTAATTGGTTGATTTCCCTGGCACAGGGGCTGGGTGTGTGTGCCGTCTTCATCATCATTTCGTCCTCATCACAACGCGTAGGTCGCCTACGGGAGTCAAAACAAAAGACCTGCATATGGCGAGCCGAACTTGTCCTCGGACACTCCCGGCACTAAAAGCCATACACCATTGTTACTGTTGTAACCCTGAACTGAGAAATTCACTTGGGGAGCTGCCTGGTGTGAGAAGCGATGGACCCGAGTAAGAAAGCCAAGCAATAGGCCCGAGCACGTTGTTACGCCGAAAACTTAACACGCTACTATTTGCAACCCATAAGGCTGGGCAGAAGTGATCTCGGTACGTTTAGCCCCGTAATGAGCTCTCAGTTCCACTTCATCGAACATTGAACATCCACTATCTATCTATCTATCCATCTATCTATCCAAATGATAGATTGACGCCCTACAAAATGAAAGCGACAATAATGATAATAATAATATCCCCACCTATTTATTTAAATCCCTTTAGACACTGCTGGACGTCTTCCAGAACGCTTCGTATTTAAACCTTCATCAGTAAGATTACTGATTTGAATATCACATGTAAGTAAAGAGTGGAGACAATCCATTTAGCAACTCATGACGTAAGACGTGGACATGTAAAAGATATCTGGTGACTTGTTTAGTGTTCACAGGACAAACTTATAACAACTCAAAGGTCACCTAATGTAGTTCAATTTGCCATGCCCTCATGTAGTGTAAGATAAGACGTCGAAATTTTAAAGGCTGACATACGATTGTTGTTTCTGTTCTTTAGACATTAGTGAAGTAATTTTCACCCTAAGACTAAGAGTTATGTACCATTCAATATCAAACAGTGCAATTAATATCGAAGAACACTGCACATGGTGTTCTTGAGGAGAAAATAAAGAGCTGGTGTCAAGAGCTTTAATGTTTCCGTAGCTCACCAGGCCATGTAAATTTTGTTATTATAATCATCTATATATTTGGTGCAATTCCTGAAAGACAAATAAAGTTGCGATTTTGGTAGGCTAGGGCGGTATGGTGCAAGGGCTACTCGTCAAGTAATTTCTATTGAAGTGTCGGTTGTGTAAACCACTCCTCATAAAGACATCGACGCTGCACCGGCAAAGCCTTGTATCCCACAATGTCCTTCCTATTTGTTTTTCTCCTTAAGACTGGTCACGCCTCCCAGCCACGTTTGGACATGCAGTCCATCAGAACAATTTCTGTTGTGTTCGTTTTCGTATATCAGTGTGTAAAGGAAAATGAACCTTACTGTACCATACTATAGGAATGTAGGCCTATGTCTAGATGACGTATTTACGCACTCCTACCTATAATGCATTTAAGGTTCATTTTCGTTTGCCTGTCCGGATAGGAAACCGAACACAACAAAAATTGTTCTGATAGACTGCGTATGCGTACTTTTAAGTGTTATGTAACTTACTATTCAATATCAGACAGTACAATCAATATCGAAGAACACTGCACAAGGTGTTCCGGAGGAGATAATAAAAAACTGGTGATAAGTGCTTTAATGTTACCGTAGCTCACCAAGACGTGACCAGTCTTAAGGAGAATAATGTGTAGGAATAGCATTGTGGAATACGAGGTTTTGCCGGTGGAGCGACGACATAATATGGTATACAAGATTTCAGCATAGGTATGTAACAATACTTGTCTGGTTGGGCCCCACTACTGCCTTCTGTTGATTTCGCTTTCGGATCAGCAGTACAGTCTCAATTTTCAGAGATAGGCTCGGCTCAGTGGCTATATTATTTACGTGCTGGTCTTCGATCCCCGAATTCTCGGATGGGTCGGGGATTTTAACGTAAATTCCTCTCGCATGGGGACTGGGTAGGTGCACCGTCTTCAACATTAGAATTCATCATAGGCTGGCCCCACCCTCACAGACGTGCACGTCAACTATAGGAGTCAGTACGAAAGACCTGCACCAGCCTCTCCGGAAAACACACGCCATTATTATTATTATTATTATTATTATTATTATTATTATTATTATTATTATTATTATTATTATTATTATTATTATTATTATTATTATTATAGAGCGTATTCCCTTGTGAGAACAGTACTTTAGCCTTTAAGCTGAGACATAGTCCAATGCGATAATGTTGAATTCCCTGTGATATTCGACTTAAGTCCACTTACAAGAAACAATATTTCAGTTTTTGGCGTTGCTCTCCTTTACTTCGTTAACTTAAAATAATCTCACTCTGTCAGTGTCACAATATTGCCAGCTTGCGTCTTTATTCCACTTACGTCGCCGCCATAAGACCTATCTGTGTAGGTGCGACGTAAAGCATCTAGCGAAAGAAATCCACTTACAAGTAACAGTGTAGCAGTTTTTGGCGCTGCTCTACTGTACTCCTTGAGCTTAAAATAATCTCACTGTGTCTGTCGAAAGAATAATTCGATATCTCACACCGTTGTTATGTTTTCAGCTGCTAAAGTTAGCCAATCTGATCACTTCGTGGACGATTTCAAAAGGGTTTTTGGGAGGCGATGTTGCTAAATATGTACGTCACGTAAGACCGGCGACAGAGTACCAGTCAAAGAGTAAAGCAGATACAGACCTCTGAGCTGACAGGATCACGCCATAACAAGTACGCTACGGTGACACTGGCTGAAACCCACAGTGTGCTTGTATTTGGTGCTGATTTCTCGGCACGCGAGATATCGATTTTTCGAATTATTTATCAGGGTGACCAATCCTAGATCACTCATATACCCGGTTCACGTCGTTTCTGACCACCCTCGTGTAGGCCTTCCAGTGTACTCTATTGTTATTAAGTGACAAAGCTGGAAGTTGTTTCATACGCAAAAAAAAAAAAAAAAAAAGACCGAATTCAGTCTATTATATTCAACAATAAAGCATTACTGAGATTTAGCACAGTCAGTATTTATTCGAGTCAGAGACAAGCAGTTGTCTGCTCCTTTAAAAAAATGAAATGCATATTTTCGAGGCGTCGACCTAGAAAGATCTTTTGCCCCTACTTGCGCCATGTGTTGTGAACCTGCGTGTACATGGAAATTTCGGAAGTGTAAAGTGTTGAATGTGAGGAAAGGAACGTTACGGACGACACAAATACCCAGTCCCCACGCAAGGGATATTAATAATTTATAATTACAAACCCCTGACCCGGCCGGGAATCGAACAGGGGGCCACCGGGTGACGGGCGGACGCGTTGCTCCCTACACCGCAGGGTCGGACTGTCTGCTCCTTAGTACCGTTTATTGCACGGGATCGAGGATGGAGTGAGATGTATTTATATGGCATGTTTCTATGGCCGGGTGGCTTCTCGACCACAGCCTCAGTTGACGAAGTAATGAAGATGAAACGAATGATGTGAATGAAAATGGGTAAGGAGGAGGAAGGAATCGACTGAGGCCTAAGAGCAGGAACTTCCCCGACATTTGTCTGAAAGTGAAAATGGAAAACCACAGAACCTTTTCCAGGAGCCTACGGTGGGTTTCGAACCCACGCGTCTTCCGAATACATAGCTTGGCTCCATAGCCACAGCACTTTAGCCTTTGGCAAAGAGCTGTAACAAAAATAGGTAGATAATGTATCTTTTTTTTCCGATTTGCTTTTCGTCGTACCGGCACAAATAGGTCTTAAGGCGACGATGGGATAGGAAAGAGCCAGAAGTGGGAAGGAAGCGGCCTTGGCCTTAATTAAGGTACAGCCCCAGCATTTTCCTGGTGTGAAAATAGGGAAACCAAGGAGAACAATCTTCAGGGCTGCCGACAGTGGGTTTCTAGCTAATTACCTCGCAAATGCAAGCTCACAGCTGTGCGCCCCTAACCGCACGGCCAACTCGCTCTGTTATCCATTTGTATATCAGATCTTTATTATTACTTTTATGAAACTTATTGAAAAGAAATGCGAGTATATTTAGTATTGAAGTTGCTTTAGTCCTCCAGTATGGTAATTTTTGGTTAGTTCTTGTTTCACATTTAACATTTAACATTTCATGGATTACGATTTTCACGATTCATTGATATTTCATTTGTGTTTTATTTTAATTTATCTCAGATTTTTTAACAAATGCTGTGGCAGGGGGCAATTTTTGTAGCTTAAAAACCAAAACCAAAACCCACGGCACTTAACGCCCTTGAAAGGGCTTTGGCCTGCCCAGCGACCGCTGCTCAGCCCGAAGGCTTGCAGATTACGAGGGGCCGTGTGGTTAGCACGACGTATCTTCTCGGTCATTATTCTGGGCTTTCGAGACCGTGGCCCCCATCTAACCGTCAGATAGCTCCTCAGTTCTAATCACGTAGGCTGAGTGGACATCGAACCAGCCCTCAGGTCGAGAGAAAATCCCTGACCGGTCGGGAATCGAACCCGGGGCCTCCGGGCGAGAGGCAGGCATGCTACCCCTACACCACAGGGCCGGCGTTTTGCAGCTTAACCCAAGTTAAAAGTCGCAGATTCTGTCACTCAACGGCTGCCGGTGGGTGCTACAATCCTCTATAACGGAGATTTAGATCCTTCACTTTTGATCATTTCTGACGTAGCTTATTTCCAACTCAATGTGTACATCAATTCTCAGAACACTTAGAACTCGGGCACTAAATATCTTTACACAATACACAGGGTAATTCTCATTACGACAGGAAAGTAGGAGGGTGGTGCGCAGTTAGTGTGCGAAGAATAATTGGATCTATGCTGTTTTAAGAAAGACTGGCCTTCGGACGATACTTGGACACTATTTTGCATCGCTTTTTATTAACTGAAGGATAGGTAGACCTTCTTTCAGTAAGGCCAGCACGGCACATATTTCTATGACGGTAGAGTTAGTCGGGGAATATGGCGAATTCGTTCTCCAGATCTCTGTATGTGTGACTTTTATTTATGCGGAAATTTGAAACAGAAAGTGTATCGAATTAGTCCGCGTAGAGTTGAGCTCCTGGAAAGCGAAATTAGGAGGATGATAACTGAAGAAATAGAAGACGAATTACAACGTGTTGTCGAAGATGTGGGGCCTGCATAAACGAAAATGGAAATCATTTTCAGCACTTGCTCTGACATGAAGTGGGGAAAAGTAAGATCGCTGCCTGCTTTTAATTTCTTTCCTGTTTTTATGACAGTGAGGCTGTTTCATAATTCCTTCTTGTTGAAGAGAACAGTGGGAAAAACCAGGAGGTTCTGAGAAATACAAGCTGTTCTTCCCGTCAGCTCGCTACGGTTGCCCACTTGAGTCTGCTGTAAACGCTTGTTTGATGGCTACTTCATAAATGCATATTTAGGCATTTTATAATGCATATTTGCATGCATACTTTGGGACTTCTTGGCGTATACAACAGTTCTCAACACTAATGATGAGTGACCTTGCAGAGTTGGGCTTGGTTATTTAAGACTAATGTTAAGACTAAGACTAACCTCTCTTCAACACGTAGGTACTAAATGTACATAAAATGACCTAATAGGTTGAAAGTCGATTTCGAAGACTAGTGTTATTGGACGCTATTAAGGCTTAGTGTAAAACGGCACGAAGCTGACGAACAGACAGTCAGATGGCATCAAATAAAAGTATCTGCACACGGTAGCTGAGCCCATACGATGATCTCTTATGAGAAGTCCCGTGGTCTTGATGCGTGCGAAGTATGTGCGATTATCTATGTTGTGTGCATGTTATTAACTTGGAATAGGAATACAAGCCATGGGTTTTATGCAAGGTATCTGTCACGTTTGCTTGAACCGAACTGAGAGCGGAAAAAACACTGTAAACACGTCTACGTTGGCTGAGAGTGGTATTTTAACAGGTCGTTCTTCTCTGGTGTATTCCTAAGGCTAATTACACCTGTTCCCGATCCTCAATCCAGTCTTCAATTCGTGAAAGAGCAAGGGGTAGAACCTAGACCATCAGGCTGACAAGCTACCGCGCTTCTCCGTAGATGACGGTTGATACCACCCGGAAGTTAAAATTGATCACTCTACAAAGATCTTTATGTCTATAAAAATAAATACAGGGTTTATCTTAAGACGTAAGAGTTTAATGTGTCAAGTTACATCATACCGTTTATTGTTTACTAGCAAATATGCCCATGCTTCGCAACGGTATTCCACATTGTATACGGATTTCTTCATAAATTGCTGCACACGCAGTGTGTAATATTACATTAAATTGCATGTCTCTTAGCGTTATCCGCGAAACATCACTGGGAGGACTCCATACGTTGTTTACGATGTAAGGTGCGTTTTGGGAAGTTTTGATGAAAATGACAGGTCACGTTTCCTACCACAATTCACAATCGAGTTCGGGAATATCTACTATAACGGCCGGCTCACTTGCCTATTGCCATTAACAATGGAGATGTGGAGTTTTCACTATAAAGATAGACCCCTTTTCCTGATGACAATTAGATTCGAATTGGGCTGTTTTGATTATAATCGAGAAATGTAGCCCTGTCTAAAGCTGAAAACGAAGTGGATATAATGAAAAAATGAACTGTCCCACACTAAATCGTGACGATATGAGTTACGGATTTAAGAAAGCGGTAATAGAGGAAAGATTTAGGCGGAGCGATTCTTAGATAAGAAGATACCATTTGGTGTTATTACTTAAGCCTAAAGAGGCAAGGCAGAGGCAAGAAATTAAAGCAGAAATCGGAAGTAAGTTAGAAGAGAAACAGTAAGAATTGTAGCAAATACCAGACAACACCGTACGGTGTGAAACAATGAGCTACACTCCGCGTACTGTTAAAGTATTGACAACCACACTTACAGCTATTCGAAGACGATTGTAACCTCCAACGGTATTCCGCAAAAATCCCGCAGAATGGCAGCTTGACGCCTATCGCGTTTTCTACCCAGTGAACAACGAGTCTACAGGAATAGTGACGAAAATGGCATTACGTTACTTACCTGCTGGCAAGCAGCCAGAGCCGTTGCCATGGTAACCGGCAGATCTGTTGTCGGTCACTCAACGCGGAGGACGAAACCCGAAGAAAATAGTAATTTTCTCAGTCATTTGTAGTGTAAGCGAAATTATATAGATACATAACAAAAGTTGCTTAAAATTAAGAGTAGTTTCACATACGGCCTTCGGATTTTACAGAAAAACAATACTATAAGAAAAAATTTAAGATAAACTTGTTCTGGTTTTCGTATGAAGCCCTAGTCTAGTCAGCCATTTTAAAATTATATGCGTATCTAAACCTGCCCGTTTGACTATACTCTAAATATGTAGTCTAGATCTATCCAGACGTTTCGCGTGATGGTGGAACAGACGGACAAACAGACACGAAAGCTAAAAACCACTGATACGGCCTTGAGTTGACCTAAAACGGATAAATATCTGAAAAATCGACAAAATAAACGAAATTACGGGCAGCGGACCCCCTACAACTTTATTTGTATAGATGACACCATGGCTAAACTTGGCTGTGTATTTTCTTCTCGATCCTTGTGACAGCAGGGCATCTGGCGAGGATGGCAAGTTACACCATCTCCAGTTCTAAAGTAGAACTCGTATAATAAATCGTCGCTGGAAAGGTAAAAGGTTGTATTCCACAAAGCTCTTCCTATCAATTATTCTCCTTAAGACTGGTCACGCCTCCCAGCCACGTATGGATATGCAGTCCATCAGAACAAATTTTGTTGTGTTCATTTCCCTATGCCCATGTGTAAAGGAAAATGAACCTTACAGTACCGTACTGTAGGAATGTACGTTTGCATTACGTATTTACGCACTCCTAGTGTACAATGCATGTAAGGTTCATTTTCGTTTAATCATCGACATAGGAAAACGAACACAACGGACATTGTTCTGATGGACTGCGTATCCATATGTGGCTGGGAGGCGTGACCAGTCTTAAGGAGAATAATTGATAGGAAGAGCTTTGTGGAATACAACCTTTTACCTTTCCAGCGACGAAATGTTTCTTCTAGTGAGTGATAGTAAGAGCCCGGACTCTTATGTAATTATATATTCCATCTCTTTACTTCCAGACAATTGGAAATGACAAATGTCGGTGAATCGTGTTTTGGTATGGTTAAACTTGGGTTTCATTTTACATATTTGTACATATTCTTAGTAATATTACATATTATGCCAAAAATGTAACATTTTTGTATGTATAGACTATGAGATATTAACTTACTAATGTTAATTTTGTCATTATATTAATGGCGGACTTTGGGTGAATTATATAGGTTACAGTATACGATTATCAAGGCATAAGTACAAATGGAAATTAGCTACAACAATAAATTGATAAATTCTCAGCTATTTGATGTACAGCTCGCCTGCTGACCGTGATAAATAAGGCGCCAAGTCTATGTGATCTGTCGCCGTAGTTAGCCGGTTCTGGTCCCAAATGGAACATAATAATTGCTTTTACACAAATAAAGTAAAAACCTTCGGTAAATTAAGAAATACCGCCGTTACTAGAGAGATATATAGACAAATATGCATACGTACTTTCGGGCTGTAGACAGGACTCCCTTATGCTGTATTCCCCTGCTCGTGCCGTCTTTTGTTTCTTTCTTGAAGTCCAGGGCTAGCACCGACGAATAGGAGTGCTATGTCTGTGAATTCTCATTATCTTTGTCCATATGACTAGCGCGGGCAGTTCAAACAGCAGAATAACATGATCCCTGGACCAATAAATATATTACTTTTTTGTTGAAAGGTAAATAACATGACCGCTGGACCAATCAATATATATATGAATTAATTAATGAGTTAGGACAAAAAACATGAAGAAAACGACACCTAATTAATTCGAACAACTTCAGTGAGGAAAGATGTCACACAGAAAAGTGTTAGACAAACAAAACACACACGGAAGCGCTGCAACGTAGCAGAAAAAAATAGTTGTAAGGTATTAAGCAAGTATCCATATTATTCCCTGCAAGTAAAATATTTATGTTTCTTAATTTACCGCTGATTTTACACTTTATTCGAATAAAATCAATTTTTTTTGCTAGTTGCTTTAAGTTGCACCGACACAGATAGGTTTTATGGCGACGATGGGATAGGAAAGGCCTAGGAGTTGGAAGAAAGCGGCCGTGGCCTTTATTAAGGTACAGCCCCAGCATTTGCCTGGTGTGAAAATGGGAAACCACGGCAAACCATCTTTAGGGCTGCCGACAGTGGGATTCGAACCCACTATCTCACGGATGCAAGCTCACAGCTGCGTGCCCCTGAGCGCACGGACAACTCGCCCGGTAAAAGCAATTATTATGTTCCATTTGGGACAAATATTACAGTGATATTTCGTAGATATCTTAGGTCTACCTAACCCCCGTTGTTCGAAAACTTTTCACCGTCAGAATGTTGGGTGGCAGGACAACTGGGAGTATACAATTTCTAATCACTGGATTGAGTGCCAAAAGTCTGGACTCAATTCCAAACCTCTCCGCAGTGTTCACATTAAATGAGGGCATATGACGCTGTTCGTAGTGATTCGCCCGTCGGATGGAAATGTTAAGCCTTGATCAGACCTCTTGGTGCTATTCGACAGGAGTAGGCTATGTGCCTGCACCGCGTTCTATCTCATCCCTTTCTTCTATCATATATCACGTCATCTTTTTCATCGCATTAATTCATCTGATAAGGTTGACGTAAGGAAGGGCATTCGGTCGTAAAACAAGCTACGGAGATTCATCTCATTTCATACTTAATCCCGTGGGGCAACGGGACAAGGATTGGACATACAGCCCGCTATTTAGATTGAATAACATACTTTAATTTTAAGTATGTTACGTATGCCCTTAATATGTCTATTTATGAGTAGGCCTAACTATACTTAACGTGAAAATAAAAGAACAGCAAACTATACAAATTATACCTAAAGCAATATCATAATAAAAGGAATACAGAAACATTTTTGTAAATCCAGTGCATTAATACCACAACGTATTTTATGAATATTACATATTTTATTACATATTTTTATAATATTTACTACATTTTTATGTACACATTCCCTACTTTGATATTACGTAAAAATTCGTACTCTACTCATAGTTATCAAGCTGTATTTAAGTAGTTTAACGCTTTATGTTTCGTGATTTTAGGGTAATTTCTATAGTAATAATAATAATATTGAATATTTACTTTTCACGGCCACATTGTACTTTAAATATAATTTCGGCTCTTAGATCGTGTCGAGTACATTTACGGCAGTACATGCCAAAGGAGTGTTCGGTACGGAGCTATAATGATCAACCGGACTTTGATGGGACTCAAACCTACGACTTTGGCCTTCGCGACCTATGCTCCACCGACTGTAGCTTTGTCATTTATGCTCTGGGAATACTGCCAGTACAACTGTAGTGTGTAGCTAGTCACCCGCTGTGGGTTTTTTGAGTTTTACATTCAGCAATCAGTTGAACATTGGCTACGAAAGCTGAAGGCTGCGAGTTCGGTTCCAATCGTTGTCTGGTCGGTCGTATATGTTCTGTACTTGACATACATTCAGGACTGAACCTGCTTTCTTGGAAATAGGAGAAGGCCGGTTTAATAAGAACAAAAACATTACTGCATTTACCGTTTTCGGAGACGTCGATCTCTGAAGTTGAAGTTCCTTTACGTGGCGGTAAATCTACTACCACGAGGTATGCGAATTTGAGCACCTTCAATTACGCCAATGTGCGCTCATCGTTCTGCTGTAACACTGGTATCGGTGCTCTCTCTTGTAGGCTGTCACACAGTTCTCTCAAGCTTGTTCAAAGAACTGATCTTGATTAATAACTTATTTAATGGTCAAAACGTGATCATTATCATGATATGAAAGGAATCTCACATAAATCGATTTGAACCACTATGTTGGGTCCAAGAAGGAATAAGTGGAGTGCAATTGGTAATAATAATAATAAGAATAATAATGATAACCTTGGAATAAAATTATATGAAGGGGAATCATTAAGTCATTTCTATTACCACCAACATCGAGATTCTTGTCAATTTGTATACTTCACGCTAACTTGCACATTAGCACATTAAGCTAGCTTGATTATTATCTACTGCACACAGCGTCACCATCAAGGCTAGAACAGTAGAGATATCTACTGCAATTTTTTGTAGATTAATTTGTACCGCTGTAAATGCAGTTGTTTATCCGAAGTTCGTTCATTCTCTGATAAGAGAAATAAACACTATTTCGCATTATAGCAGATGTTTAATGGCACATAATAACAGTAAATCATTATAAGGACCTCGCTCCTCCAAGACGATTGCCACTTAGATAGACTGCCAGACGATCATCGTGACATTCTCAGTCGTGAGAGAAAATTTTCATACCAGGAAATGAAATTGAAGACGACGTAAAAAAATTGTGAAAATAAAATAGTACGGACAACTTAGAGACGATCAAAATGATGGTCAACGTTATTTCATGGATCCACGCCAGCCTTAGCAGTTAGTGGAAAGACCATACATAAAAGTCGAAAACTAATTACAAAGACCCCGGACTTTTCATGCAGTAATTGGCTACAATGCCTGGCCGCTCTTCCGTAATGTATTGAGACTAACATAACGATTTCTTTCTTTTAAAACCATGTATGTCTCAATGCTCTTCCTACCCATAATATTCCTTAAGACTGATCACGCCTCTCAGGCACATATCGTCGCTGGAAAGGTAAAAGGTTGTATTCCACAAAGCTCTTCCTATCAATTATTCTCCTTAAGACTGGTCACGCCTCCCAGCCACGTATGGATATGCAGTCCATCAGAACAAATTTTGTTGTATTCATTTTCCTATGCCCATGTGTAAAGGAAAATGAACCTTACAGTACCGTACTGTAGGAATGTACGTTTGCATTACGTATTTACGCACTCCTAGTGTACAATGCATGTAAGGTTCATTTTCGTTTAATCGTTGACATAGGAAAACGAACACAACGAACATTGTTCTGATGGACTGCGTATCCATATGTAGCTGGGAGGCGTGACCAGTCTTAAGGAGAATAATTGATAGGAAGAGCTTTGTGGAATACAACCTTTTACCTTTCCAGCGACGATATTTATATGCAGTCTATGAATGTTCATTGCGTTCATTTTCCTCTGCGGCAGTGTAAAGGAAGACGAACCTTAAATACATTATACAGCACAATATCCCTGAAATACGGTATGGTAAGGTCCATTTCATTTTACACATCACCGTAGGAAAAAGAACATAGAGAAAATTATTCTGATGGACAGCATATGCGTATGTGGCTGAGAGGGGTGAGCAGTCTTAAGGAAATAATGGGCAGGAAGAGAATTGAAACATACGAGGATTTAAAAGATCGCCAGCAATAAAGGGGTTCTGATTGGTTTAACCCCTAATGTTTATGCAAAATTCATAGCAAGAACTGTGTGCAGATTAGACTGTAAGTCTTGTTTCTCGCTTCAGTTTGCATGAAATGAAATGGCGTTTGGCTTTTAGTACCGCGAGTGTCCGAGGACAAGTTCGGCTCGCCAGGTGCAGGTCTTTCTATTTGACTCCCGTAGGCGACTTGCGCGTCGTAATGAGGATGAAATGAATGATGAACACGACACATACACCCAGTCCTTGTGGCAGCGAAATTAACCAATGATGGTTAAAATTCCCTACCCAGCCGGGAATCGAACCCGGGACCCCGTGGCCAAAGGCCAGCACGCTAACCACTAAGCTAAGGAGCCGTACTCCAGTTTGCATTATAACCTAATACTGCACAAAAACCCGAGCTTTAGAGTAATTAGTACTCAAAATTTCAATACAGTTGTTTACAATTAAAATTTCCCTCCTTAATCGTCTCTGTGTGAAGAACGAGCGATCGTAAGAACACGAAACGTAAGGTGAACATTGCCAAGGACGTGGGGAAGGAAAACAACGAATAATAAATTCCACTGAAACACTTGTAATATGTCACCAGATCATACAATATGTCTTGTATAGTGGGCATAGTGCCTATAGCACTCGAAATGGTGCCCATCCGTATCTAGGACAGCCTGTAAGTAAGACTACACGAAACATATTCATTGGTATGATTGAAACGTCTTCTGAAATAGTCGGTGAAGGAACCAAACCTAGTATGTCACAAAGTTCTTCCTATTCACCATGTTCCTTAGGACTGGTCACGTCTCGCAGCCATATATGGTCATCAGAACAATGTTCGTTGTATTGATTTTTCCATGAAGAAGTGTAAAGGGAAATGAACCTTAACGTGCTAATGTGCAAGTTAACGAGAAGTATGAAGATGCGCAAGAATCTCGATGCTGGTTATAAAAAATTGAAATGACTTAATGATTCCACTCATATCAGTTTAGTCCAAGATTATTATTATTACTATTATTATTAATTTCCCTGTGTACTACCAATTGCACTTCCTTCTTGGACACAACATAGTGGTTCAAGTCGAATTGGGTCAGATTCCTTTCATATCCTAATGATTAGGCTTTGAACATTAAATACTAAATACAGAATACTGTAAGAGTGAGTAAATTCGTCGCGCAGCCATACAATTCCACATTACGGTACGGTAAGATACATTTTCGTTTACACATAAGAATAGGCAAATGAACTCAACGAAAATTGTTCTGATGGACTGCATATCAATATGTGCCTGGGCGACGTGACCAGTATTAAGGAAAATAATGTAAAGGAAGAGCATTGTGACATATGAGGTTTGGTTTCTTCAGCGACAATATGCTTCTCTTTAGATCGGCACACATGCGAACATTCCCCGAATAAACTCTCTTTCTAGTACTGTAAAACCGTGCAAATCGTGTAGCCCATAATTTGAACATTATTCTTACCGAGTTTGGTACGAATGCTATAAACAGTTTCTAGTCTACAGTGGGTTAAGCAGGGAAAGTTTAACTGTTACCATCCGATAGTACATATCGAAGAGGTGTTAAGTACAAAAGAAAAATAGCCAACTGGACACCAGAGGGATCCGAAACCATAACCTTCTGATTTTGTGCTCGATACCAGTAGAATTATCGTGGTCTAATTCATAATTTTTCTTTTGGAAATGATATAAACTGCAGATCTGGCACTACTGATATCACATCTATCGAGTCCTCTTAATATAACTATTTGTTTGAATAAGTTTATTATGCTCCTTTTTGCCAATGTAACCTATATGTTTTATATAGCCTAGTAGGTGAGCCTTTATTTTTGACAGTTATACATTAACCAGGAATAATTCAATGAAAATCTGAATATTTTTATAGGTCTAATCATTTCACCATTTCAGAGGAAAAAGTGGTGATTCGTAACGGACCATTCAAGATTAATGGTGGAAATATTTTGCTTACTAAGAATACTTCTTTATTTAATAGTGTGCATTTTTACAGGTATCCCATAATGTTATATGTGTTACAATTTGGGTTTTTGACAGACTGGATATCTAAGTTATATTAAAAGTGTCGACACTAAAAATTACGGCTCCCTTCTTAATATTTTGTTCATAGCTCGTTTGAAAGGGTTTTTCAAAGTCCACCTGAATATTTAGAATTTCCTTACAATCATAATCGAATTCACGGAAATCGGTCATATTTCTTCCATGCTGTATTGTCTTCTCTTGCAAGAGTAGTCTTGATTGCATCCTATTCATTATTCATGGCTGGAGCCTTTTCATTTCAGAATTAATGAGGTAACATGATGTACTTTAAAGATAAATATACTGGTTTCAAATGATAAATATAGAAATTATAAACATAAAGAAGAATTTATAATTTCCTTAAGGAAGTTACTTCCTTGAATGCTATCACATCTTAATCTATGAAATACTTTCCAAGAGCCAGGGAAGTGTCACAGAAGTATAAGTAAATTATAAATTAATAATGACATTGAAAATGTATGAAAAATCTCTATTATCTGAAATAATATTATGTAAGTCACTGATTTCTTAGGTTCCTTCTAAAGAGATGTGTTTAGTAATTATGTCTTATCCGTGGATTTTTTGTGCTAAATGTTGTATACGCCATGCTGTCAAGATATGTGCAGGTATTGAGTGTTTGCTCAGGTTCTAGCCTGAAAAATGCTGCAACTTTCTCTTACTTTGGGAATCTCAAAGTGTTGTCCTCAATAAAATCCCAACCCTTACAAGAACATTTTGTCAAAGGGTTGAAGTGGAAAAAATCACTACAGTCACGCCATAAAACTTATAGATTTCTTCTCAATGTCCAAACATTAACAAACAAAAAAGGGTTGCAGGATTCTGTGACTAAGGGAGGAGAAAACAGGCCTATATAGCAGAGAGAAAGTTGTAGTGTTCAAAGGGTTGACGCTGTCCATTTTGGAATGAAGTGACCAATGAGGGAGCATTCCTTCACAAGGTACTTTAAATATGAAACAGTCTGTACCACCCCAAAAAGAGAAAGCTCAACTCAGGATTTCAGTGCTCTTCTGGTTTATTGTAAGTAGAGCTGGAGTTACAGCGTCGTGAGTTTTGTTGCAAAGTGTGTGAACTACATGTGGATTATATTTGATTTCTTCAAGGAATATATTCATTCAAGGTAAATATGTAATATAATAGATTTTTAAGTAAACTGTACAGACGTTTCTCAATCATAAAATACTATCATTGTTCCTTAAATGAAGGTCTATAACAGTCTTAAGATATCCTACAGCCGTTATTCCAAAAGAACATTTCAACGGACAAGAGTTTTATACTTGACAGTAGTTTTCTTCTATGTTACGGTTACATTTTAGATTAATTATTTTATATGCGTATATATTTCACGGAAATCATTCCTCTTACAATTCTATGTTCACTCTTATCATCTATAACATTATGTTAATGAAAATTAGTCACTCAGTAATTTAAAGTTACGGTCAATGTACAAAGTTTTCTTTGACTAAAACGTTAATTGTACAATAAAAATGTCAAGTTTAATGATGAAACTTATTAATAAAGTAAAAATTTTTCTCTACTATCTCAGTAATTGTAAAGTTGTGATTATATATCATTTAATTACTTTAGTTTAATTAATATAAATTTAACTGTAAAAAAGAGGGGTATGTGACTCCCAACCATAGCCTCCAGGCCGGGTGATAGCAATCCCAAATATGTAAATAAAAATATATGAAACAATCCTGAATTATATTACCTTTTTAGAGAGTAACGGCTCCATACTTAATTTATACAAGTAATTATTTTAATTTCGCATGGTTTTGTGATTAAATAAAACGTTTTTACTGATGATATTCTCATTAAGAATCATCCCTTTTATTTTATTTTCCCAAATATTTCCCTAGATGACGTCACCTACTGGAAGATTCTCGAGGACGCCTTAGTGGAGGAATGGACTTCACCAGCCAGGTAAAGTACGTCATTCGAAATGCTAGAGATGATCTATGGTTTGGAAACTAGTTCATAGTACTTAAAATTACATAGGTTTAGTGTAAACATCGTACTTATCAGAAACTATATCATGAATATTGATTTAAATTGTAACGATACATTTTAAATTTGGATTTCAATTTGATTTAAGATGCAATACGATGTAGCAAATAATGGAAATGATATAGCTACGGTAATTTTTAACAATATAAATATTAATTTAAATTTCAACCATATTACTTTATTTGTTTGTGTAATGGGTAATATGATAGCAGCATATATCTGAGATATTTCTTACAAACAGGGGTAAGAGGTACTTACGGAAATTCAGTTTTAAAAATTTTTTCACATTGTTCAGTACTTTTTCTTTAAGACGATGGGTAACGGTGGAACATTTTGATTTTATGATTTTAAGAAGTATTTTAAATCAAATATTTATGTATTTATTTATCTTTCGGTGTTTAAATAATTACTATGTTTTTATACAGTTGAAGAACTACCTTAGCAATAAGTTTTTTCTTGTCGTTAAGTGATATTTCGTTATTTTGTGAAATGTGCGTGAAATTAAAATAAGACATCGTTCTAGTAATACTTTGGGCTGATGTGGCAACAAAAGAGCACTTCAGGTGTATGCTTAGAAATCACACTAGTCAGACATCAATGCACTTAACGTTGGTTCCTCTGATTAGCTATGGTGTTTGGCGGGATACATTGTTCTTCTTCTTCTTGGCCTTTTTTCACAGTTACCTTGGGTTGGCAGTTTGTATGGATTTGGTCCCCTTTTACGGACGGATGCCTTTCCTGACGTCAACGCTATGTGGACGGTTTCTATAGTGGGGTGTAGTGTGGTGTGTTGTATGTAAACTAAGATGTGTCTTAAGACGAACACAAATACCAAACCTCACCTAGAGGAATTAAACAAATTAAAAACCCGCACCTGACCGGGAATCGAACGCGGTAACCTCTAAACCGAAGTCCAGCACGCTGACAATCTAAGAAGCCAGACGTTTAGTAAGCTATATGACCAAAATAACTTATCCAAATTGAGATAAATTATAAACATTAAACCATAGGCTACTTAAGACCACACAAACGAAGAAGGGCAAATATAGCATACTGTAACTAGTTTCGAGACATTCAAGGGTTAGCTAGAGTCTAATACAGTTGTACTTCTTTTGTGTTCACTGTTAACGATCCGATGTTAAAATACTGGTATGAAATACGCAAACATTTATTGCAGTATTCTTATTTATTTCTATAGATAAAAAATCTTACGTAGTGATAATGGCGGTGGAAAAAGGTAAAGAGGAACGTGAAATATTAGAAGTGAAAATTATTTCTCTGTCTAGAAGTAATTAATGCAATGTGAATAGTATTTTATCAGGTAACAATTTCTTTCTTATGGCCCCTTTAAGTTAACTGTAGGAGGGGCCATTCCCTTTTAAATATCGAGTAATGAGGTAGGCTACTCCTGCAACTTGCTTTGACTGGCAGTCTAATGTCATTTTTACGACCATTACCTGCTATGTCCAAGGTTATGAGATCGATTCGCAGCAAAATAAGAAATATCTTTAAAATCCCGTATGCACTGCCTGGAATCGAACTGCTGTTCTCTTGCTTGGTGAGAATCGATTGACATTACTTGGTTATCACGTTACTTTATTGATAGTAGATTAAAGGTCAGATTTATTATTACAATGTGCCACTATGCCAGTTTAATATCTCCTGTCTTTGCCACTCAAATTACAAATGTTCGAATTCCGGTCGGTCTCTGGTTGGTATTTTCATCTTTAACCGGCACTTGACGTCACGGACGGTTTCCAGTCTCAAACAACTGGTCAAACTGAAATATAAATCAAGCAAAAGTGGCTCCAGCGACCCAAGAAACCTGGAAAAAGCTTAAGAAAGTTTTTTTTATATGCCGTTCAGTGATGAAAAGAACGGTAGCCTATATGCGATCTCACCATTCCATTCTAGGGCCAATAATATGGACATAACATTAAGGTGATTAGCCTGCTAACTGGAGCAAGCGGAAAAATGCTAGGACTTTTCAAACATTCTGTGCGATATTCAAACCATCATTTATTACTGAGAAAGAGTATACTTTTTCCGGCGATTTAAGTGTTCTTTTCTTCCAGTACTAAGGCACCATTTGTATAGCAATACACAAACTATATTGGTATATTTTATCCTTACGGGAAACCTCGTCATAGGGGAAGTTTTTGTTCTAGTAGCAGAATTGCATATCATTATTAACCTAGTGCTCTTACTGCTATATTGTAGGTTTTCAGCTACACTGAAAAGGAAAACAGCAAGACGGGCAAGGTGACAGGCACGCATTTTCTTAAATTAAAATGAAAACCATGGAAAATCACCGTCAGGGTTGCGTACGGTGGGGTTCGGACCTACAATGAAAACTTGCGTATTCTATGTAGTGTAGCCAACTTGCTTGCCATTATTATTATTTGTCGCCTGGCCTCCGCAGCGCCCTGGTACAGGTCTTTCGAATTGACGCGTGATAGGCGACCAACGCGTTTGTGAGATTTGGGCCTTACCCGCGATGAATACTAACGCTCAAAATAGCACACACACTCAGACCGCAAACTTAGGAATTAACAAATGAAGGTTAAGATCGCCGAGCTGGCCGGAAATCGAACCCTGGACCTCTTGGAACAAACATCACCACGCTAACCGTTTAGCTAGGTAGCCACACATTATTATTATTATTATTATTATTATTATTATTATTATTATTATTATTATTATTATTATTATTATTATTATTATTATATACCTTTACCTCGATAAAAGCTGGCCCAGGGGTCTAGAAGTAGCACAAAAGCGTTTGGGTTCGATAACCGGTGAGGTCAGAGACTTCTACCTGGATATGAGGGCCCGTTCAAAGTCTACTCAGCTTAAGTGAGAACGATTGAGGAGCTATTTGATGATGAGACAACGGTCCGGTCAAGAAAGCCAAGAACTACGGCTAAGAGAGTTCGTGGCGCTGACTACGCTTGGCTAGTTATCTGCAGGCCTTCGGAATGAGCAGTGATCGCTTGGTAGGCCAAGGCCCATTAGGGCTAGAACATATCGCGGGAAGCAGAGGGAGGGGATCACCTTGGTAAAATGTGACGATGTTAACGAACCCAAATAAGAGATTACTGCAATTGTAGTTCTGAACTATTCTGTAAGACCTCAGCTTTATGACTGAAAGGATCGTAGTTCGATCCTTACCTAGCGCATAGGGAGTTTGGCCTGTTCTATATAAACCGTATGACTTCCGTTTAACTTCTTGATTTAAAAAATAGAAATACCACAAGTGGGCTTTTGTCCATAGGGAAACATCTGCTGACCACATCAGTATCGGATCATTTCTTGACATCATCAAGGATGGAAGGAAAATCTCCGCAAATTGCGTGAAAGCAAATATTATACTTATTCTTATTCCCTAGTACGCCTCTTCAGTTACATCTGAGCTGATGGCGGAGCTGATGAGGTCCAAACCAGCCTTCAGGCTCAGCACTCAACATACATATGCAAGTTCATTTTAGCATACATTTCATCTTACGCATTGAAGTCCACGAAGCTGGTGACCACCTGAACCACATGACGTATGACAAATTATAACCTAAGACGAAGTGACGCATAGTTGGGAAATACTTAATGTTATGCCCTTACAATTGACATCTAGCACAGAGACACTGGCATAGCTTTTTGTGCGCCTAATTACAAGGACTTAATTTCTATAACATGTCACATTTTAATCGTCACAATATTTTATAATTTTAAGTTAAATTACACACGTTTCTACCCTTTTTGGACACGGTGACACCTTTTTGTTGTTCCTACAAACGTATATTGTACTTTATTTTCCCATTGAGTTATATTTGACAAACGAGGTTGTATAAAACATATTTTTGGTGGTATTCGAATGTTTTTAGCTGTTCTATAATTACCATTCATATGTTGTGTTCCGATAACGCTCGATTAATTTGTTTATGCTTGGTTATATTTGACAAATAATAATAATAATAATAATATAATAGGGCAACAATGGAAATATTTAGTCCGTAAATGAAGTTTGAAGGCATTAGGTGTTCAAATTGAAGAAATGAGGCTTGTTTACGTGATGTGTTCTGTCATTGGATACCGTGGCGCGCTAAATCTACGGCTGCTCGCTGTCAGTCCTTGGTGATACATTGGTCCTTTATGCTCTACCGTCATTAGGACCTGAACGATACTCAATTTTCCCAGTGTTTCTGCATTTGTAGCACTTAAAACATGATTCCTTAAAATTCATCAGGTCCTGTCGGTAATGTGGAACTCATGTGGTGACTATATTCGACCCACTGACGTGCCTGCTAATCACGCCGCTATCTCCTAATAACTGTGACAGTCAAGCGCCAGAGTGTATCGTATATTTCGAATATCGTCGCTTTTTTGACAAAACCACGAATGTGACAATGCACTTTCTATCCATTATTTCCCTTAAGACTGGTAACATCTCCCAGTCACATAGGCTATTGATACGTATTCCATCAGCACAAATTTCGTTGAGTTCATTTTCCTATGCAAGCACGTAAAGGAAAATGAACGTTAGTGTACCGTTCTGTAGGACTGTATGTTTGCATGACTTATTTATCCGCTCATAGAGAGTGATATATTTAATGATCATTTTCCTTTACACATACGCATAGGAAAGTGAACTCTACGAAAAGTGTTTGGATGGACTGCATTATCCTAACGTGGATGGGAGGTGTGGCCAGTCTTAAGGGGAATTATGGATAGGAAGAGCATTGTCACATTCGCAGTTTGGCATAGGAGCGACAGTATGTAATTGGCCAACAGGGTTTCGCGAGCAATGAAGGAATAAAGGGTATTAGCAACTTGACCAGTTTACTGTCTAAATTAAAAAAAAAGGCAATTTTGGAATACATATATTTCCTCTTGCGTCATATTTCCAAATTTTAAATCCATATCTCATCTTTATTCAGGGTATAAGTGCAGGCACATATCCACAGTTATTAGGTCGTTAAAATCCGTGGCCTAGTAATTACCCATATGATAGTTCAGTCTTTATAAAAATAAAAAAATGCTGAGTTCACGTTACGACAGAGTGACCTATAACCCATTCCCCTCAGTAGGCAGAGTATGAATTAAATCAGCACTGCCGAATGGAATTAACTCGTTACTTATAAAATGGTTTCCCAGTAGCAGAGAGTTAATACATTTATATCGCCATGCGCCATGATAGACTAGGGATGAGGAGAGTAGGGTTGGCCTCATTTAACCTGAGTTGGAGTCCTAAGCTCTTCACGAATTTGAGATGGCAAGAAATTATAATGTTAGTGATTTTACGTCCCACTTAATACTTTTACGGAAACGCAGAGGTGCCAGAATGTTGTCCAGAAGGAATTCCTTAACGTGCCAGTAAATCTGTAGATACGAGGCTGACATATTTGAACAATTAAAATACAACTATTCTGAGCCAGGCGGGCAGGAAATTGTACATGCAGCAACAACAATAGGGTCTACTTCTGGAAGAAGAAATGGTCTAAAATCTCCTATACGGTCATCCTAGGACTTGTTTTTCGCAATTTCAGAACCGGGCAAATGTCGGTTTGTATCTAATATAGAGATCACAACTACTTCCAGTCCAAACCAGACTTAATTAAAAATACGTAAAATTGCTCAAAAACCACAGCAACACAGGTTATACGACAAAATGCACATGTATTAAGTACTCCGTATCTTAATACAAAGAATTGCAGTGCTGAATGGCTCCGACAGTAGAGCGCTGGCATTCTGAACTCAAGTTTCTGGGCTCGATTCCGGCTCAGTCGGGTGGTATTTGAAGGTGATGAAATACGCCAGCCCCGCGCTGGTAGATTATCTGTAGAAGACATTCTGTTGGCCAAAATAACTGTACGTCGGCGTCCCTGAAATATTATAAGTTATCTGTGGGATGTGAAACCCATTCTTCTTCTTCTTATTATTATTATTATTATTATTATTAATTATTATTATTATTATTGCCCAAGCATGGAAGAGAAAAGTACACAATTAGGGTTGATTACTTATGTCCGAATCCATGACTGAACAGTCAGCTTATTTCCCTTCTGTTAAGGGGGATCTGAGTTCGATTACCGGCCGAGTCGTTGACTTTAATCCTTTGGTTTGGGGTCTGGGTATTTTCTTTTTCCTTTTTTAAAAATTTGCTTCTCGTCGCACAGAAACAGATAGGTCTTAAGGCGACGATGGTAAAGGAAAGGTCTAGGAGGGGGAAGAAAGTGGAAGTGGCCTTAGTTAAGGTACAGCTCCAGCATTTGCCTTGTGTGAAAATGGGAAACCACGGAAAGCCATCTTCAGGGCTGCCAACAGTGGGGTTCGAACCCACTATCTCCCAGATGGAAGCTCACGGCTGTGCGTCCCTAAACGCACGGCCAACTCGCCCGGTGGCTGGATGTTTACACTGTCCCCAACATCCCTAAACTTCACACATCATACTCAGTACTATCTTCCACTACAATAGCACGCAGTTTCCCATACAATGCAGATACCGCCATCCCTACTCGGAGGGTCTACCTTGCAAGGGTTCCTCCAGGATAGAAGTAGTCACACGAAATTAAAATAAACTTATGAGTATATATTTAACGTTCCTTCAACCAAACAGATTAGCTCAGTGTGTTTAGGCACGGTCAGATATATCTGCTAGGTGGGTTCGAATCTCCGACGGCCTTTCTCGAAATGGCTTCCCACTGTAACTCCAGGTAAATTTTGGGATGGTACCTTTCTCGAAGTTCGCCTCTGTGGTGTAGTGGTTAGCGTGATTAGCTGCCATCCCCGGAGGCCCGGGTTCGATTCCCGGCTCTGCCACTAAATTTGAAGAGTGGTACAAGGAGTAGAAGGTGCCCACTCAGCCTCGGGAGGTCAGATGAGTAGAAGACGGTTCGATTCCCACCTCAGCCATCCTCATAGTGGTGTTGCGTAGTATCTCACTTCTCCTCCATCCTCCATGACAAGGTCCCTGTTCAGTATAACAAGTGAGGCTGCCTGGATGAGGTACTGATATTCCTCCATAGTTGTATTCCCTGATCCAATGCCTCACGCTCCAGGACACTGCCCTTGAGGTGATAGAGGTGGGATCTCTCGCTGATTCTGAGCGAAGAACCAACACTGGAGGGTAAACCGATTAAGAAAGAAAGAAAGAAAGAAAGAAAGAAAGAAAGAAAGAGAGAAGAAGACCTTTCGCAAAGCCGTGGTCCCTTCTTTCCCGTTCCAGGCATGTAAACACACAGCCAACACCCTCACCCAGCGGTACATGTAGTTCACCCCCGTGGAGTGTTCCGGGTAAAGCAGCTACAGAACTGGCGATATGAACATGTCCTCTTACACACTCGGCAGGTAAGGCCATACGGTAAAATTAAAAAAAAACACAATTGCAATAATATTTCGTTTTTCTAGCTCTCAGTTTTAGCATGGAAACTAGCCAATATAATCATTAAAGCACTATAGTATGCCATCCAATTGCGTCGAGCTAAAATTACAGCAGTTTAACTAACTATACTACTGTACGCAGCCAGTCATTTGAAAGTATGAACTGTTGTTGCCATGCCGAGTGTATGGAAATTTCTGGGCAACAATTCCGTGTACTTGGGAGGTATGCAGTCTGCGCGACTGTCGAGCTAACATAGTGTTACTTTTTATATTGTTTTACTTCCCACCAAGCATGCCAAGCTGATGAAATGATGTTATGCATGTGTTCGTTTACATATTACTAAATCTATGAACGCGAACAGGCGTATTTCAGCACCTTCGAACTCAACCGAACCAAGCCGTGACCACAACCACCAAACCGTGTTTAGAAGGCCAGTGCTCTAACGTCAAAGCTACTGAGCAGGGCACTTCAATATCTCATCTGGTGTGTATATCAGGTGACGTATATTGTTGGCAGGTAACATCCTAGCATTCTCTTAGATGTTGCGTATGGGGAATAATTTATGATATAGAATGGCAGAAAGTGAGAGGGAGATAGATTGATTTTAACCCGTTTATCTTATTTACTCAATTGATTATTCAACTGATTGGTTGATTCATTGATTCATTTATTCATCCCGGAAAGGGTAAGGCCAAGCTGTCTTCTATTGGGCTACATCTAACCAGTTCAGTACACTGTTTACAAGAAGTGACCATGATGATGCTTCTTCGTTAAAGGTGCCTTCGGCCCAATTTTCAGGAATTTGGTCATGATTTACATATAAATAGAAGACATAAATTAATACTGAGTTTTATCTGTTAATATTTTAAAAATATTACGCATAGTGTAAACAAATAATTAATAAGTAACATCAAATAATTAATTGAATGGGTTATTACTACACACATTTTTTCAATTGATTCTATGTTGCACCGACACAGACAGGTATTATGGCGACGATGGGACAGGAAAGGGCTAAAAGGTAAGGAAATGACTGTGGCCGTAATTAAGGTACAGCACCAGCATTTGCTGATGTGAGAATGGGAAACGACGGAGAGCCATTTTGAGGCCTGGTGACAATGGTGTTGGAATCCACTATCTCTCGAATGCAAGCTCACATCTGCACACTCTTAACTGCACGGCCACTTCGCTCGGTGTGACTTCATTTACTTCCACACCTCTTATCATTAAATCATTAAAACTGATCCTAACCATCGTAGTCATGGTCCATATACTTCTCTTACCTTCTATGTCCGATGTCCGACTCAGTTATTCTCCTAGGTAACTTATCCTCCTATATTTGCCTCACCTGACCCCACCACCGAAAACTGTTCATGTATATATAACTTCATCCACCGTGTTTATTCCTTCGGCACTTGCAAGCAAGACGTAGGATATCGTCGTTTCCGGGACAAAACCTCCTATGTGATACTGACCCGCAGCACATACATTATGAAGAGCGAGAATGCCTCGCCAGTATTCACACAATATTGCACCTTAGATGACAGAACCTTACCGGCCAAAGTTTTAAGCGAAAAGATTTCACATAAGAGGTTTCGTCACGGCAGCGACGATATGGGAGTTTTGAAATGAAGGGTGACGTCTCTCTGGTTCGGATTCCGTGTAAAACTGAAGATTTCTAACTATGTTTGCTTCGTTCAGTGCCTTCCAGGTACTCATCTCTTCTGTGAACTCCAGGATCATACGCCACTCTAAAAGTGGACGTTTCCTTTCCAATGTTATCGAGTTATTAAAGACTTCGAATCCACATTCACGTCCATGCACGCCCTTGCCGGATCGGCTAAGCAGACTCTACTTCACTATTCTACTTACAACTTTTCTTACCTACTTTTTGAAAGAAAGAAGCCAGCTCAAGGTCGCAGCTGTCTTCACATCGGCTAGTTTTCAGAGCGACTTTGTTGTACGGGAGCGAGTTGGAAGTAACAGATATGAAGGTGTTGAGAATGATTGCTCTTACGAACAAGTGGGAACACAGAATGATGAGATAAAGGCATTTAAGTCTGTCGCCAAGGCGGCACTCCCTTACCAATTGTTTACCTTGACTTCTAATTGATTTGAAAGAACTTCGAAATTTATCGAAAATTGCCCTTGATAAATTATTTATTCCCTAATTCCTCTTCCTATTCATGAATATATGCCCAATTTGTCCTCTTGAATTCCAACTTTATCTACATATGGTATTTCCTACCTTTGAAATCCCCACTCAAGATTATTCGTCAACTAATATCGTCGCTTCACCGGTAGAACGTTGTATCCCACAATACTCTTCCTATCCATTATTCTCCTTAAGACTGGTCACGCCTCCCAGCCACATATGGATACGCAGTGCATCAGAACAATGTCCGTTTTGTTCGTTTTCCTATGTCGACGATTACACGAAAATGAACCTTACATGCATTGTACACTAGGAGTGCGTAAGTACGTAAGGCAAACGTACATTCCTACAGTACGGTACTGTAAGGTTCATTTGCCTTAACACATGGGCATAGGAAAATGAACACAACAAAATTTGTTCTGATGGACTGCATATCCATACGTGGCTGGGAGGCGTGACCAGTCTTAAGGAGAATAATGGATAGGAAGAGCTTTGTGGAATACAACCTTTTACCGGTCGAGCGACGATATCATTATACACCATCCCTCCACAGACAACTCGGAACATACCAGGTAATTGTGCAGCTCGTCTCCTTACTCCCAGTTCTTCCCACCCCAAAGTTTGCGACATTTTTGTAATAATATTCTTTTTCCGAAATCATCCTGAACAAATTGTGCTGCTTTGCTTCACTCGATGAATGAAGGCGTTAACATAAACTGACTTCGTTGGTGGGGTTACAGGAGGAAAACGGAGTAGGATAATTCCTTGGAAATATAATTGTTTTGGCCACATAGGGAAAGAGAAGTAGATTATCTGCGCCCACCCTCAGGTATAAAGGGAATTTAATGTGGAGCTCACTCACCCTCGCGAGACCAAATGAAGAGCTGTCTGACACGAGAGGAAGTGGACCCGGTCAATAAAGCCAAGCAATACAGCACACCACGTGGTACTCCAGTATATCCTAGCCAAATGACTGAGCAGCAGGCGCAGGCACTCATGCGCTATTGCAGCACATTTGTGTGGTTTGTTGAAGACTTGCATGAGTGAAGAGAATTCTCCTTTCCTTTATACAGCTGATGCACTACTCTACGACGAGAGTACTTGGGAACCCAACTTAACTGGTCTGAATCCAGTCCAAGACCGATAAATGTTATACTCACTGTCTGCGGTGTACTGTATTTCTATCAAGAAGACAGCTTCCTAAAGATTTTACAGATATGTTGGATTGCTTTCTAATCAATGTAACGACTCTCTCGATCGTACAGCTTGGCTTCCTCCAAGTGGATTTACTGCCTCTCATATTACAACCTACTTCTCCTCACGAAGCTCAACCTTAACAAACCCATGGCAACTGTTCTAATCCTCAAACGAGCCAAGTTTAGAATCGGAGAAGATCAGGTAAGATTCTGAGATACTACCATTGGTTCGAGTATCGGACTACTTTCTGGACACTGATTTTTTCTTATCATTTTCATTATACTTACTTAAAATTTGGTTAGTGTTAGTTAATTTCAAGTCACTCGATTTGTAACCCTAGATTCAAATATGTTGACTTTATCAGACAAGATTTATATTTATCACTTTGTAAGAGACTAGGAAAATTCCCTTGCTTCCCTACGGTTTAAAACTGAAATTTAGTATTCAAAGTTTTACATTTTGGATAGCCCACTGTCAGCTGAGCCTTTAAAATACTCCCTCAGTTCGTATGTCAAACCGTGTTGAGGGAATCGTTATTTTATATCTATCAGTCGTTTGAAACCCTTACGGAAGAATTTGGATGTTTTAAATTCTATCTTATTTAACATATAGTATGTAAAAGCGACCAATTTTGACGTCATTCGTTTTCGAGATGTACGCATTTTTAATCTTTTAAAAATGATGTATTGCGTACTTTTGTTTTCGAAAAAAACATTTAAAGTGTGGAGTTTTAAAAAGGCCAGAAAAAAGATGAGTTCATTTTATGAGTATACTTATATCTCAAAAACTGAAGATGTTACAAGCATGAATATTTGTATTTGGAATCTCCATTAAAAATAAATAAACGCGTACTTTGTGCGACGGGGGTGGGGATGATTGTGGAATCAACTTAGTGGGGGAGTTTAATTTCTTTATGAGGATACAAATAAGAAGTGGACTTAAAAACAAGACACTCCTAAGGGGTTTTGACTGGTGGATGAGGAATGAGGACAAGATTATGAATTTACATGAAACTGTTTGAATTATCAAGTTAAAATTACAAATGATACCTATCCTCGGCGTTAATTAACAGAAGGTTTTAAACAAATTTAACCGCTCAGAGATTTAAATGGGAAGCCTTCGCGGCTCTGGCGGCAGCGCGCAGGCCTCTCACCACTGGATACCGTGGTTCAAATCCCGGTCACTCCACGTGAGATTTGTTCTGGACAAAGTGGAGGCAGGACAGGTTTTTCTCCGGGTACTCCGGTTTTCTCTGTCATCTTTCATTCCAGCAACACTCCATTAACATTTCATCTCTCAGTCATTTATCATTGCCCCGGAGGAGTGCGACAGGCTTCGGCAGCCGGCACATTTCCTATCCTCGCCGCTAGATGGGGCTTCATTCATTCCATTTCTGACCTGGTCAGATGACTGGAAAAAGGTTGTGGATTTTCATTTCAGAGTTAAATGGGGGTTACGATCCGAAAACAAATATAATCATTCCTTCCTCCTAAGCTACGTACGAAGACAACATTCCGAATAGCGGTATATATTTTATATCCTAGGTCTGAAGTAGGAAATATTTTTAAAAGTTCCACCCTTAAAGTGTTAAATGAGGTTTGCTCCGTAAACAAAATTTTTCATCCCTCCAAAACCATTTGACGTACAAAACTGTAATTTTAAGAGAAGGGTGTCTTTAGTGTCCTAGGTGTAAAATATCGTATACTTCAAAATAGTTCTCCCCCCCAAGGAGTTTAGATGATGGTTGACTCTCAAAAACACAATATCCATTCCTCCGAAACCGTTTCAGGCACGAACTTATTTTTTTAATGAACGGTGGTCTTCTATACCCTAGATGTTAACAAATATTTAAATACATTCACTTCTTACAAAAAGTATTCATTTCTCCGTTACTATTCGACGTACAAATCAAAATTTCACAGGTTGGTCGCTTTTAAATCCTACATGTTAAATAATATAGGGTTTAAAACATCCAAATTTTTCCGTATGGGGTACAAATGAGTGTTAGATCAGAAAATATTTTTTTTCCCAAAATCGTTTGAGGGAGTATTTTACTAGCTCACCTGACAGTGGACTCTCCAAAATGTAAAACTCGAATGTTACTTTCTGTTTAAAACCGTAGTGAAGCACGGGTATTTTTATAATCTCTTATAATGTGAATATTCAACGTCAGTACGGAAGTGAGTATGGTTTAATATATGCAAGATTCATCTTCGCTGTAAATGCGTGGGCCTGGCTGTTGAGTACCTATATTGTGTACTAGCTGCTTTGCACTTGTCATTGATGAGTTATTTCTTTAATTGTAGCAGTAATATCATTTAGCGCAGATCGAGATATGAAACAACACAACGTACAGCATTTTAGTGTCTTATATTGATTGCGTTCCTTTAGGTGTTGATCTGACGAGATCTTGTTAGCATTAGTGGGGTTTGTATTTATAACGGAAACTACTGTTTATGTTCTCAAGACTGGGGATGTTTTTATTGTATACTGCTGTGTAAGTCTGTGAACATGTTTTTAAAACAGCAGTTAAAAGCTGTCTGACAGGTTTTTCTTAGAAGAGACGAAGTCCATGCATGGGAAGTAGAGGCCGAAATGCAAATTATAGAAAGACGTAGTCAAAAAGGCTTTATCGTCAGCGACATTGTCTGGGCCACCCTAATTTACAATGTGAAGGACAATCAATTATCAAACTAAAACAGATATATCAATTAGATATTCATAGATCGTTATTGAGTTTACAATTCATGTGTCAAATGGATACGGAGGAGTACTTTATTTCTTTTTCAGAATGTAATGAAATGAAAACCTACAACCTGATTTCCAGTCAATGACCGGGTCAGGGATGTAATGAATGAATCATATATAGGCTCTTAGTACGATGGGGTCGACATTCCCAAAGTGATTTAGTAATGACTGACAGATGCTGTGAAATGAGAATTCAGAGTGTTGCTGGAATTAAAGACGACAGGGAAAACCGGAGTACCCGGAGAAAAACCTGTCGCGCCTCCGCTTTATCCAGCACAAATCTCACATGACGTGACCGGGATTTGAACCACGATATCCAGTGGTGAGAGGCCGACGCGCTGCCATCTCAGTCACGGAGGCTCAGAATATAATATCCTTCGTAATTCCCTTCGGGGTTCAATTTCTCTCTCTTTTCGAGACTCGTACAAATAAGAGTAACCGTCATGATAAACCACTACTTCGTACGTCAGAAAATTTCAGATGAGTTAATATATTTGTTTTTCAACACCCACCTAATATATTTAGGTGTGGAATCTTTCCTAGCATCTAAGACATACATGTGAAATTTTTACTTCATACGTCAAAAAGTCGTAGGAATCAATAGTTTTCTTTTAGAAGATAATACGCATTAAAACCTTGTAGGATTGACATGTTTAAAATTCTATATTTTTTTTAACATCTAGGGCATAAAATAACAACCATCATGAGAAATGTCAACTTCGTACGTCGGACGGTCGTAGGAATGAATTTTTTGTTCTCAGATTAAGTCTCCATTTAAACGCCATAGGGCTGGAATGTTTTAAAATACTTCCTTATTTAACATCCAGGATATGTGGACGACCATCATGTGAAGTGTAAACTTCAAAGGTCGAATGGTTTCGGAAAAATAAATATTTTTGTTACTGGATCTAACTCCCATTCATACCCCTTAGGGGTGGAACGTTATAAATCACTTCTAATGTAACATCACCGGGCGAGTTGGCCGTGCGGTTAGGAGCGGGCGGCTGTGAGCTTACATCCGGGAGGTAGTGGGTTCTAATCACACTGTCGGCAGCCCAGAAGATGGTTTTCCGTGGTTTCCCATTTTCACACCAGCCTGTACATTAATAAAGACCATAGTCACTTCCTTCCAATTCCTAGGCCTTTCCTATCCCATTGTCACCATAAGACCTATCTGTGTCGGTGCGCCGTAAAGCCACTAGCAAAAAAAATATAGCATCAAAGACACAAAATAGCAAACTTCAGGCGAAAATTCAATTTTGGGCATCATATTGTTTCAAAGGAATGAATGTTTTGACTTTCGTTGTTTGACCACCGTTTCACCCTCTAGTTGAGGGGCGTCTTTAAATATTTTCGTTGCGAGCACGTAAAGTACAATTATCGTATGAAATTTTACCTTGCTAAATTATCGGGTTTCGGAGATACAGTGATTGGTATTAGACTTATCGTCGTTGCAGCGACAAAACCTCCTATGCGATAATATTTTTGGAGATATACTGACCCGCAGCACATATATTATGAAGAGCGAGAATGTCGTGACAATATTCACTCAATATTGCACCTTAGATGACAGAACCTTGCCGGCCAAAGTTCTAAGCTAAAATATTTCACATGGAAGGTTTTGTCCAGGCTGCGACGTTATACAGTATATAGGTCTATATAAGAGAGAACCACTGGTCAGCCTCTTGAGGAACAGCTTATTACATCCTAATGGATTCTACATAGGCCACTCCTGAATACTGTTTCTTTTCAAAAATCAAATTTCACTTCTTTCTATATTCTGACTTCGAAGATAATGACTTATCATATTCGTTGGCAAGAATTCCAGCTACAGTATTTCATTAGCTATTGAAGAAAGAGTCTTATGTACAGCAGAAGCTTAAAATGACAGCCATGCTGTTTTCCAATTCTCTGGTACAATTCATGCAATTGCTTGGATTAATTACTGAATCGACAGATTCTGCCTCTAAATAAACATTAGTATTGGCCATCTTCATTCAAGTCATGAAAATTTGGAGGAGGAAGTGGGAGCTAAAGGCATCTATTACCCTCAATCTTAACATTAAGTAGAATAGTGTGTTCAGTTCATCTATATGCAAGGCTGCTTTTCCTCCCAAGAATAAATCTGCGTTATATTTCTCTTGTTGAGTGAGTGAACGCCAGGTTAATGTGCTTGTATATGAGTGGACGACTTACCTTACTTCTAATTTATTAGACTTCCTGACAGGGAACTGAACACACTTCACTCCCCGTTTGAAGGACGCCTTCATCGGCAACTTATCACTATTTTACAGTAACTAAATATAATGGCATGACTAACTGCTGAGAAATATGCAGCTGGAGATTTCCTAAACTCATTCCTCAAATAATGAAGTTCAACATAGAACGCAAATATGGTTTCTGTGAAAATATTTATGGATGTGTTGCAAATATTTGTGACTAAAGTAACAGAAATTAATAAAATGTTACTGATGTATGTCAGTGAGGAGGAGGTTTGAATAGAAGTTCTCTCCTTTGGTTACAGACTTTAGCTTATGAAAAATAAATAACATATAATAAATATGTGGCACATACAGTCCATTGAAAGCCTTGACATCCCAAGACTATTGATAACTTGCTAGTAGGCTAAGAGATATCGATGGCTTTCTTTTAAAACCTCGTATGTCCCAATGCTCTTCCGACCCATAATATTCCTTATGATTGGTCACGCCTCCCGGGCACATATTTATATGCAGTCCATCAGAATAATTTTCATTGTGTTCATTTTCCTATGCTGCTGTGTAAAGGAAAACGAACCTTAAATACATTATACTGTAGAAGTGCATAAATGTCTGCGTGACAAAGGAATTACGTACGGTAAGGTAAGGCTGGAACCGTTTTAGATAGTGAACATTGTCTGAGTCAGATTAGGTAAATGACAAACCAATCATTAGAGTAATATTCGTGGTGATTTCAAACCGCTATCGGTACTGAATGAGGAATTTGAACATTCCGAAGGCGTAAGTGCATCTCTGCAAAAGCCGCAAAATATCACGGACATATGGTAGATCAACACAAAGAGCCTGTCCTGTTTGAAAAGTTTAAAATTAAATGTGGTAATTTTCATGGCATATTTATTGTTTATAATGTAACAGTTTTGGTATGAAATAATAGAAATACTCGAATGACTGACGACCTCATATTATATTCAGCATCAATCACAACACTCCAGGCGAGTGCACCATAGTGTTAAGGCATCACCTCTACGCTCCACGCACTTAATTAAATCAATTGAATTTATTTATCTGTCGCTTCTTTGTTTTCCCTACATTATCAATATAATTACTGTGTTTACTCTATATTGCCATCAGATTAGATACTAAATTTATATTGTATGATATTGTTTGTCTGTCTGCCAACTTCCGTCATTTCAGAAAGAATAAATTTTGTATTACACTTCCTTGCAGTGCAGGTTGCCTATTTCCGCATGTTCTTATACAGGATGCCGACTAAATAATGCATTATTTCCAAACTGCAACAAAGTTTTTTCTACTTTTCACATAGACGCCAAACATCACAATATTATGTTTTTGTGCAGCTGACCAGTATATCGATGGTTTTCTTCAAAAAACCTCTTATCTCCCAATGCTCTACCAATCCATTATTTCCTTTAAGACTTATCACGCCTCCCAGCCACATATCGATATGCAGTCCATCATAACAACATTCGTTGTGTTTATTTTCCTATGCTAACGTCTAAAAGAAAAGGAACATTAAACACATTGTACCGTAGGAGCGCGTAAATTTGCCATGCAAACAACACTCCAACAATACAGTATGGTAAGGTCCATTTTCCTTTACGGACTGCATATGAATATGTGGCTGGGAAGCGTGACCAACGGGAAATGAAGACATCGAAAATTATTCTGACGAACTGCATATAAATACGTGGCTGGGAAGCGTGACCTGTCTTAAGAAATACAATGGATAGAAAGAGCATTGGGACATACAAAAATTTAGAAGTATGCCATCGATATACAATAGATCGCTGAACAGCATAAATGCAATAAAAGGAAATAATCATCGAAATGTATAAGAATATATACAAAAGAAGAGCACTACTTCAATCCTCATCTCCATCATCGTTGGAAACTGAGCATATCGTCGCTGCCGGGACAATACCTCCTATATGAAATATTTTAGCTTAGAAATTTCGCCGGTAAGGTTCTCTCTTCTAAGGTGAAATATTGTGTGAATGTTGTCAAGGCATTCTCGATCTTCATAGTGTATGTGCTGCGGGTCAGTATATCTCCATACGAGGTTTTGTCCCGGCAATGACGGCATGTATCCTTAACTGAAAACCGTATAGGAGTAAACGGGAACCCCGCTACTTTACGTATTCGTTGTATGGTAGGCATCCCGCGGTGCAAGAATACTATTTTCACTACGATATACTCGCCGACGACGATTGCGATCGGTACCATCTATACTAGGGTTTATGAGGTACCCACCATATACAAAGAACGTTAGTCACTCGAATATTTCTATTATTTCTTATCAAAATTGCTTATAAACAATAAAACACCACGAAAATAGCCATACTTCATTTTAAACTCTGCAAACATGATAGGATGTCCTTGTATTTAGGTCTCACACATCCTTGATATTTTGGAGATTTTTCTGCCTATGTTTTCACATAGATGCACTTAGGTCCTACCTGCACGAATATTTTTCTAATAAAGAGCTAACGACTGATATATGACATACCCAACTTGATTCAAGGGCAATTTTGACTATCTTACACGGCTACAAAATTTAAGTTATTTTGTTCAGGAAATTTGTGAGAACGGATATATAGTCCTGTTACCTAAGTGTTAGCTTTCTGTCCTCGCGTACTCGGGTCAAATCATAGTATTCAAGTGTCTCTTAAAGGCGTATGAAATTCAAGGAAACTTAAACCCATATTATTATTATTATTATTATTATTATTATTATTATTATTATTATTATTACTTTCCGCTAATAACTGTTATGGCTTTTTCAGGCACCGAGATGCCGAAATTTTGTTCCACAGGAGTACCTTTATTAGCCAGTAAATCTATCTTCTCCAGGCTTGCGTATTTCAGCGCCCTCAAGTATCTCTGGAATGAGACAGAATCGAACCCGCTATCTTGAGCTCAGTAGGATAGTGCTCTGACATCTAAGTTATTATTATTATTATTATTATTATTATTATTATTATTATTATTATTATTATTATTATTACGTAATTGTAAATTAATTACTATTATTAAGTAAATATACTTGTAATGCCTTTTTATGTTTCTATAAATTTCATATTATTTTCAAGATTATATGTTACGGACAATTGCTATATAGCCTATCCGAATAACATACTGCCACAGAATCTTTTTCAGTTAGTTCATTTCGTTCAGGTTGGCAGTGAAATGGAACGTTCAAAGAAGGGAGGAAATACATCAGATTTGAGCACTGATACAGGCTGCAGCGTTGGACGCTTCCATACCTCCTCGATTCCCTTCCTGCATTAACAAACCTGCGCTTTATTTTTCGTGGCGAAACGCTCGCTTATCGCAATCTGTTAGCAGCTCTCTGAACTTCTTGGCCACCGCTCCGTGAGTGTTGCATTCTGACACTAACTTGTCACGGACCTACCAAAACACCTCCAAACTCAACACAAATACTGATGTAATACCGTTGTGTAATACTCTAGTCCTACAAGGATCACGTCGCACAGATATGGGGGAGAATATTTCCCAGAAAACAACGTATTTAAATCAATAAGCCAACTTCTCGAGTGCAATAAAAATAACTCTTCGTTGTATATTACGCTATAAGCGGAAAATGTTCTGAATATTTTAAATTTATGATCGTTACGTATTTTAAGGGAGCAAGGTAGATAGATGCTTCAGAGGATCTGTGGTAGAGTGTCTCCTCCTGGATACCATGTTCAAACCCCGTAGATGTGCGAAATTTTGAACGGTGGAAGAAAATCTAGTGGCATGTCATTTGACACGATGTCGACTTCCGCATTCCATAATTCGACGGCTTACTTCTAAAACCACGTATCACCTAATGCTGTTCCTATCCATTCTTTTCCTTACGACTGGTCACGCCTCCCAGCCTCATATTGATACGCAGCCCATCAGAAGTATTATCGTTGAGTTCATTTTCCTATGCTAATTTGTAAAAGAAAAATGAACCTTAAATGCATTATACTGTAGGAGTGAGTAAATACGTCATGCAAACTACATCCCTACAGCATGGTATGGTAAGGTCCATTTTCCTTTACACACCCGCATACGAAAATGAACACAACGAAAATTGTTCTGATGGACTGCATATCCACATATGGCTGGGAGGCGTGATCAGCCTTAAGGTATATAATGGGTAGGAAGAGTGTTGGGACATACGAGGTTTTAGAAGTAAGCCGTCGAATTCTCTCTTTCTTAATCTGCTCACCCTCCAGGGTTGGTTTTTTTTTCCCTCGGACTCAGCGAGGGATCTCACCTCTACCACATCCAGGGTAGTGTCCTGGAGCTTCAGACTCTGGGTCGGGGATACAACTGGGGAGGATGACCAGTACCTCGCCCAGGGGCCTCACCTGCTATGCTGAACAGGGGCCTTGCGGTGGATGGGAAGATTGGAAGGGATAGACAAGGAAGGGGGAAGGAAACGGCCGTGGCGTTAAGTTAGGTACCATCTCAGGATTTTCCTGGAGGAGAAGTGGGAAACCACGGAAAACCACTTCGAGGATGGCTGAGGTGAGAATCGAACCCATCTCTACTCAGTTGACCTCCCGAGGCTGAGTGAATCACGTTCCAGCCCTCATACCACTTTCCAAATTTGGTGGCAGAGCCGGGAATCGAACCTGGCCCTCCGGGGGTGGCAGCTAATCACACTACGCCACAGAGGCGGACAAGCCGTCGACTTGCTGGTTCAAACCCGGCAGAAGTAGTCGGATTTGTGATGATTGGATAAATATTCATTAGGTCCTCCATATCGTATTGAGCCTGGAAACATCTGTGTTTACCTGACAAAGTAAAGTTAAAAAACAATAATCCATAGGACCCCCAACAGAGCCCCATTTCCAATATCTGGCAGAACTAAACTGAACAAAGAAAGTGACATGTTGGTAGTCTAGATATCGCCATATTTAAGGGCTTGCTCATGGTACTGAAACAATACCGTCCCTTCTTCTTCTTGTTATTATTCCTATTCCTGGCCTTTCCCCAGTTACCTAGGGTCGGCACTTTGTACGGATTTATACTATACCTAATCTGGACGCCTTTCCTTGGCACCATCGCTATGTAAAGTGATGTATTAAGTACTGCATGTTTCCGTGGTGGCTTGTAGTGGAATATTGCGGTACATAAATGAAAATTTATGATAAGACGAACACCCAGCACCCAAGCTAGAGAAATTAACCGGATAAATTTAAAATTCCCTACCCGGTTTTGAATCGAACCCACTGAACTGAAGACCACTACACTGACCAGTCAACCAAGGAGCCAATTAATAATAATAATAATAATAATAATAATAATAATAATAATAATAATAATAATAATAATAATGGTTTTACGAAGCGTTAACTAGTTTTAAGGTTTTGGGGGACTCCAGGATGCAGGAATTTTGACCCACAGGAGTTTTTATACGTGCCAGTAAATCTACCGACATTCTACGTACCAGTAAACCTACTGGCACGAAACTTGCGTTTCTGAGCACGTTCGAATATCATCAGACTGAGCCGTACCACAGCGGTATGTCTTTCCACCGAAGTACATTCTAATTGATGTTATTTGTCTTATATGAGCGCAAAGAATTTCAAGCTAGCAGAGAGCAAGCCCTACAAGGAAGAAGAGACAAAAAGATATCAACTTGTCATCTGTCAACACTGCTGCATTATCCACAGTAGAATATGAACTAGCCTACATTTCAATGAATGAAATTGTGACTTCTATTCGAAGATATTTTTTAATGAAACCTGTAGCAGAATTAAGGTTTACGAATGTAACGGGACCTACATTCCAGCATTTTGATCCACTGCCATGTGTGAGGACTTGGTTATCATCTGAAAGACGTTCAGCAGATGACCCCAACTCCCGAAAAAAAGGAAAAATGACAGCAGAACCTTACCCCTGTACATCTACGAGGCCGAGTACCTGTAGTTCATATTTTCCAAGTAAACCCGTAGTCGCGAAGTGTACATCTCATATGTTTACATTTTTCGTGTTCGTCTACCATTGATTCAGAAACATTTTTAGTCAGCACATTATTACGACAGTACTGTACATTATTAAGAATACTCAGGTATCTACCATTAGATTAATTCCGTACGTGCTGCCATATGGACAGAACCTGTTAATTGCTACAATGCATGCTTCAATTTCTTTTTCTTCTCCCTCCACACTGGGAATTGTTTCATACACGTGAACCCGGCCCGATGCCCTTCCTGACACCAACACTTTGTGGAGGACTCTATTCACTATTGCGTGTTTCGGTGGAGGTTGGTAGTGTGATGTGTGAATATGAAGAGGATTATGTTGGGACAAATACAAGCGTACAGTCCTTGAACCTTGGAAATTAACCCATGCAGTTAAAATCGTCGTCCTTCTGAACCGAAAGCCAGTACCCATACCCTATTTTTATATTTAGATAATTTTTATTCGTGTCAGTAGCACAATATAGATTACAGATGCAAATAAAAATATATGAAATTCTGTGCATTTAACAGGGCATAGAGGGCAATTAATAAGGTGGCTTGTCGTTTGTATCACACCGCATTCACATAGGGTCTGATCCCCCTTCAGGAGGCCCCATTTCTTCATATTGCCCTTTGATATTCCAGCCCCTGCTCTTAGTCTGTTCAGTGCCTTCCATATAGTCCAGGTTCCTTCATGACCAGGGGGAAGTTTTATAAGCGTTCTGCATGAAAAGGGATCTTCTGATTCAAGAGTAGAAGTCTGATCTTCCTTCATCTACATAAAACTGTTCCTGGACTTCAATCGAGTTGGTGGTAGTTTGTGTCCATGTAGGAGGTGCGCTGAGCTGTTAAGAGGAAAATCCCAGGAGGGGGTATTTACTTGTCATATTGTCATACATCCGGGTGCCTCCTGGGCAAGGGACTAGGACTATTCCTAGACGGCTGATTCTCTTACTCCAGTAGAACTATTGCAACCTCAGTATTTAGATAAAACGGGAAATACAGCTCCTTTGCAGGCGTAGGCCTACATTTTTGATACATCAAAATACTGTAACAATAGGCATTCTATCAGAGGCTGGCTGTTTGTATTATTCCACAAAATAAGAATTACTTTCTGCCTATTGGTTTTATGTCCCACCTATTCGGACAGGTCTAACGCTACGATGGGATACGAATAGAAAATAATTTAAAAAATTAACCATGGCGTTAATTAACGAACAGTCCCAGAACATACACTGTGTGAAAATGGGAAACCATGGGCTGCGGACGGTGATGTTGAACCCACCATCACGATAGCTGTCAGTTATGTGGCGCGAACCGCACAGTTTTCACGTCAGTATACCTAGTGCTGCCCGTTTCACAGCTAGAAATGCATGTTGACGGAATAGACTATACAGCTATAGGATCCCATTATTTAGCCATGCAGTGACACGAACATCTCAAACATGTTAAGTCATTTTAATCAAATCATTCGAACTGTCGTCCTGACAACCTATAAAGATTTACAGTCACGTATCAACAAAACTGTTGTCTACTGTAGACAGATCGTCTACGCTTCCTGGTCTATCAAAATATCTGAAAGGACATCTCTGCACAAATAGAGTGTACTCTTTCATTGGTCTCTAGAATGATGTCTAAATTTTACACTGTCCACAAAATCTCTGTGAATTAATAAAAATTCACAATAATTTTATACCTGGGAATTTCTTCAAGTATAATCTTCTCTCGCATTTTTAGAACAAAAATTCAGTCTTTATATTACCCGTAAGGTACGTGTAAGCATTTATTTCACGGTTTTCCTTGTATGTATTGTGGTTTTTGAGCCTGTATCCCACCTGTTGTAAGTTAATGAATAATATTTTCTTCTTAGTATGAATTGTTCTCCCATGTCCTGAAAATGATTGTGTGATTAATATGTCACTGTCTCGTTAGTGTTTCTGTGTGGACTCTATGAATGTCCGTACTGAATCATGGTGAGAAATACACTCATCTTCATAAAAAAGCAGTATACCTTGAGTGACTAATGATAGGAAGTTCATATTCACAGGACATGTTCATTAGTATGTTCTGCAGATGCGATTAGCATTTCGGTCACCTAGGTTCACCATGTGTCCTGTTGCTTAGTAGGAACTGGGTCCTCCATGGGCACTGATAACTTGCTCCATCCGTGCTGGCATCGAGGCGTATATAGCGCGAATGTCGTCCTAGGGTATAGCCATCTATGCTGCATTCACCTGGTTGCACGGTTAATCTTTGGAGGTTGGCATTGGCTCACAGCGCTGCACCCGTCGTTTCACCATATCCCACACATTTTCGATTGGCGACATGTCCGGTGATCGGGTGGACCAGGGCAACAGTCTGACATTCTGTGACAATAAGAAGGCACGTGTTCATGCAGCAACATGTGGTCGCGCATTTTCCTGGCGTCTGGGGTGTCGTGCAGAAAGGGTGTGGCTACGGGTCGCAGGTCAAACTGGTGACAGTGCCCTGGATACGCACCAACTGTGATTTGTGGTTGGTTGTACCCCAATAGCACCCCACATCATAAGGCATTGATTTGGCACTGTATGTCTTGTGCGAATGCAGTCAATGTCTCTCCTCCTGCCTTCGGCGAACCAAAATGCGGCCATCATGTTCAAACAAACAGAACCTGGATTCGTCCGAAAACATTATCTGCTGCCATTCGTGTCCCCAGTAACGTCGTTTCATACACCATTGCAGTCTAGCATGTTTACGCACATTAGCCAAAGGTAGGCGGAGATGTGGACGACGCGCCGGTAACCCAGACCGTAATAAACGGCGCCGGAGTGTCACTCCTGATGGTGTATGATGTATTACACTGTTACACTGTTCCACAGTTGCGCCAGAGCCGAGAAGGACGCAGGTCTGTCCTGCAATGTCATTCGGATGAGGTGTCAATCTTCTCGGAGGGGGGGGGGGGGGAGGTCTGGGTGGTGCGACTAGACACATCTCGTCGTGTTCTACGACCTTCTGTGAACATTCTGTACACACCCGTTGCACTGCCGACACACTTCGTCCCACACGAGCGGCAATTTCCCGGATGGATGCATCACGTTCTCTGATGCCAATCATGCGCCCTCTTTCACACTAACTCATTTGACGGTATGGTTCTCGCATACGTCTGCGAGGCATCCTGCACGTCTGCTCAAGTTACACTGACCCAATACCTTCGGTTTATAACGACAAAGAGAGCCGCAGGCACATTTTATCTATCGGTGGTGGTGCGCCGATATATCGAAGTGGACCTTGAACCTGAGGTCCGGCATGGATCAAATGCTAACCATTTCTTCAGAGCATACTAATGCACATGTTCTGTGAATATGAAATCCCTATCTCTAGTCTTTCAAGGTTGTAACGGATCAAACGCCCCATATATATATATAATTAAAAACAATTGCACGCTGGACGCCAGGCTTCGAAATTAAATGTAATTTGAAACCGAATTTAGATATAGAAAGTACTAAACATAATTTAATGAGACTATCTCGGACGTGAGGTATAGGGATACTAACCATTAAATACCATGTGGAAAAACATAGGGAACCTACAAAAAAGTCAATTATTTAACGATGTAAAAAAGAAAAAAGTTTTACTCTAAAAAAGTATGAAATTACGTAAAAACGAGTTTTTTTTATCAAAATTAAAAATTACTGACTGAAATTACAATTCAATACTACACTCGTGGACTTGCGATAACAGGGCTAACTCATGCTCACCGGAGTTGATCTTTTCGTAGTCTGCTTCCGTGGTTAATCGTTGTTGTCCCTCTTCCAACACCATCTTCCTCGTCATCTGCTTCATGGAATGGATTCCACCCTGAATCTATCACTCCCTATTTTGCTGAGTACCAAAAAAGTACCAGCCTTACAATGTGAAATTCCACATCGGAATTAATTGAATAGAGAGAACGGAAAACATCCAGTCCTTCTATATTATATGAACTTGTCTTTCTAAATAATCTGAGTAAATCTCACAGAGCCGACAAGAAATGTTGAGTATAAGCACATCGTAAGCGATGCACTCAGAAAGCAGAGTGACTCTAAAAGCCCATGGACTACCTGAGAATGGAGACTCAAGAAAGTTGGATGCAGAATGCAGAATACAGAATGAAGAAGAATGCCGAATGATGAAGTATGATCTTCACCACGCCGTGTAGATATAAATCCTCTTCAGATTCCCACTTCCTCCCTTGGTGTCACATGACATATCGTTCGAATGAGAGCCGATATACGTCACCACCCTGTCGATATTTAGATGAAGTGTCTGTCCTTGACAGAAAAAGCCCTCCTGATAGGAGCACGTGATATGGGGGTAATTTAGCCTCCCAACAACGAAATTAGGTAGCCTCCTCTTGCTGTTGCGTACGTTTCCAAGAACCATCCAAAATTAACCTTCCTGGACTATTGCGAGACACCAAGTAGCCTGTTAGCGCATGACCTGTCTTGACAATACCACGGAATGTTGTAATATATTACAATTAAAAATTATATCTCGGTCTAACGTACAATTACAAAATGATGATGATGGGCGTTAATAATGAATAAAATTACATATGATACATGATACATATATATATATATATATATATATACAATTAATTCGGGTGGGCAATCAAATTATGTACATATCGTGGCGACCACGATTATTACAAGGTATTCTGATTTTTATGAACATGAGTGTAAGTTTTTCTGTAATTTATTGTATTAGCCCTCAGCAATATCTGTAATTCTATATAAACCATCAGGAACATACTGCGCAGGGTCTATGTCAATTTAATTTAATTCGACCGCTTGTTGCTTTTTGTTGATAGACGCAATAGTTTACCCCAGTCATCTCTTGGTACTGACCAAAACGAAATGTAGCCCGGTCTCATTTATGGTTGTGACTATGGGGAAGCTGCTGAGTCATGGGGGTACAGAGTAAATACATGCAGAGGACGACTACTGCGTCAGGATGTTAGAGAAGGTGCTCCTCCTACAGCCATTCGTGCTGCAACAGCACTTTCTGGCTCAGTTACTAAAGCAATCCCAACTACCTCACTCCTAAGCATGACTTGCACGCCTCATTATAGCGCTGCCATAGGTTTTTGCTGTTTCCCTATATCCACATAAACTTTGATGTTGCTATTTTTGGATCTAAGCAGCTTTCATGTTGAAGAAAATTTGACTTGATACACCAAGCAATATATTATTAATATGCAATAATTAAACTTAATAATAATTTCGAAATAGTGATTTGCGTAGTTACGATTTAAAAACGTTCCTAGGCCACATAACTGTAGGTTACGGTACTTTCAGAATTATATTATAAGTAATTATTATTAGTTATAGATATTTGGCCGTCGAAGTTGTATGACCTAAAATCCTTGGGTAAGTGTCCCTGCCCTCTTTCAATGTTAACACCCAAGTGTAGTTACCAGGAGGAAATTTAGATTCGGAATACATTTAGCTTCACCCTGAAATATTTGACGCACGCACGCACAAACACGACAGAGAGATCATTACTTGTAAACATAGCAAAACTATTGAAACACTCTAAATTAATAATTTATTTTTAACAATTGATTTAACTCGAAGGGCTAGTATGCTTGATTTCTCTGTAGAAAAAAATAGGTGTATGTCGAGGAGATACGTTTAATGTTCACCATCTACGTCAGTTTTGATAGTTATGAGGTGTAGCATAGGACATTTTGAGCTTGTTACTTTCTGCCAACAATACGCGTGCTTTTTTTTCTCGATACACCCATGTTCAGCCTTATTTCTTGAGCATCTTTTCGAATTCACTTGGCTCCGCTTATAAGAGGAACCGAACCTTCTATTTACGTTACATTACGGCCTAACCCCAAACACATCAGAATACCACCCTTCTCAGTTTCATTACTTGTCATCTATCAGCGTACAAACAAGATATTTATTTGGTATACCTATTAACCGATCAACTGCGCACACCAAGTAATGTGTCCTCTCCCCAAAAGTGTAACTGGATTTCCATACCTGCTGCAACTAGGAGCTAAAAATTATGAATATTATGATGATAACGACGATGATAATGATGATGATGATGATCGTTGTTCTAAGGCACAAAACTACGAAATCATCGATGCACTGTAAGAAGAACTGTCTGTTTAAATATAAAGTGGAACAGAAAAAGAATAGAATACAATAATGTTTATTAAAAGTTGAAACATTACATGCAATTGCCATCAAAAGGGGACTTCAAATCTCGTATGAGAAAACTCAATACATGGAAGGAGCTTCACGATACTAGGTGGACAATCTATAACTAAATTCGGTAAAATCTTTCAGGTGAACCAATTCAAATATTTGGGAGAAATTATTCAGCCCCCTGGTTTAAACCGCGAAGCGAATAAAGAAAGAATTTACAAACTACAGAAAGCTTCCAGGATCACTTGGAACAGGTACAATAAAAATCGAAATCTCGGAAAGAAAAACTTAGACACTATAATACAGTAATCAAACCTGAAGCGTTATATGCTTCAGAAACCTTAATCATTGGTGACTGGTTTCCAAGCAAAGTCATAGAAAAACAGGGCAGGAAAAATTTAAGAAAATATTTTGGCCCAGTTTGTATAGAGGGAATATGGAGAAAAAATCATCCCAGGAAGTATAATGTCATTCTTAAAAATATCTCACTCTTTTCGAAAAAGACGATCGAAATTTTATGAACACATTATCAGAATGAACAGTAACAGACTAACTAAAAGAATTCTCAACCTGGCCTTTTCACCAAAAACCAAGAACGGCTGGCTTCGTGAAACTGAAACAAATCACCAGGAAATCAACATCTCAGAAAACATTGTACAGGATAGATGTAAATTCAGAACCAAAATCGACAATCAACAGTTTGAAGGCAAACCTAACACCAGAGTCACTATAACTTCGACAGAAGAACGAAGGAAGAAGCTCAGCGAGAGTATGAAGACATTTTGGGAGGAGAAGAAGGCCAACACATCAACTACATAAGCTGGTTCAATCGAGCTTCTAAGTAGGGAATAAGGATGCAGAAAGAAGTTAAGTACCCAGTCACAAATTTTAATTGCGAGGAGTATGCCGGTCGTGTTATAAATGCAAGAACATTTATAGTCGGACGGGAAAGCAGACTTTAATAAGTCTCACCAAAGTAAAATAAGACATAATTTTACGAGAATATATTGCTAATTTCTATGCTCCATCTTGCGACAGCGTAATATATCACGTTTTTCACATACATATTATTTCTCCTTTCTGCCGCAATATGTCGTTGTCAACTATGTATTTATTTGCAACAAATTTGCAGTGGAGGTGTCGGTGACTATTTTAAGGAGACAAGTTTTGAAACGACGGTTTGAACAATTCTTAGCGGTAGGGGTCGTGGTAGTGTTTATTTTAAGAATAAAAGTAATAATGACATTTCGTTGAATACTTTAAAATATTTTGGACTCTAATTGTAGGTATAGTACGAGTAGCTTTATAACTGCAAATTATTTTGTTCGCAGGCTATGGTAATTTCTGAGAGGATTTGCAAATTATAGCTGATGTGTTATCTATAAGATAAATACATTATTATAATTTTGTCTGTGCATTTCAATTTCGGTCTCGAACTTCGTATTTAGGTACAAGAAAAGTCGAAAACTGATTTAGTTGTATACATTGCCTGTTAAGGTAAACATCACAGGAACATGGCTTGACAGAATCTCAGTGTTTAAGTTCAAGGATATCCAAAAAGTGTACTAGGATATATATTATTTGATTAGTACACAGTGGTGTAGCAATATTAAGGGTATCAAAATGGGGAAAAAAATTCTACGTTAATGTTAGCTGCATCGAAAACATTTACAGTATGAAACAGAATCGTGAAAAATATAATTTCAGATCTTTTATTTTTCCATTTACTTTTCTTTACGAATAATAACAGTTGAGTAACTCTCGATTCTTAAATTTTTCACTAACTTACACCGAATGTTGTAAATTGCAATGTGCTCTCTCTCGCTCTTCGGCTGCCACTCTTCTCCACTAGATATTAGTACGGATGCGATTGTGTGAAAACTAACATCTCAACGACGGGTTCAACAAGTAACGTGATATTATAAACAGCATTCTGCTTCATTGAGCAACAAGGTTGCATGGTGCAGGGGAGAGGCTAAATCAAATGCAATAACTTCCAGAGGAATGCAGTTTGGTTATCTCTGACGATGGCTTATGAAGTGCGACCCTAGGCAACCGCAATATTCTAGGGATTAACACTCGAACTTTTCATACAGTTATCCCCCTTTTCATCCCTTACCCTGTAATATATTACACCCCCGGTGCCACAAAATACCATGGTAAAAGAGACCAAAATATATCGGGTATATTTTATTCAATAAATAGCCTCTAAGACGGAAATTGACCACTGAGGTACTTTGAAGTCATTGGGAATGAAACTACTACATTTGAGTCCTTTACAAAATCCATAAAAAAGCGCAACTTTCTACTGCAACATTAGTTATACAACGACGTAATTCTCAATACAGCGGTAAAAAAATATGAATTATAACTTCTGGATTGATGCTGTTTAAAGTGTCTGATAGTTTCATTCTTTAAGTGAACGAGACAGTTAAGTTAATAATTTTCAACCTAACTTATGGTTATTTAATAAAACATTTTGTTTTGATCTCTTCTAAGATCCCTAGGTCATTCATGTTTCGCACTTTTACATTTTAAATATCAAGGACACTGATACATGTAAGTTTGAGTATTGAATATTGTTACAACCAATTTAATAACAAAACTTGAAGTAGGAGCGCTATTTGTCGGTGCTCTTTTTCCACCGTAACTTGGAAACGTCTGGAGATAATCCAGTGACTTTTGAGTAGTTGTAAAGGAAAAAGGGCCATAGATGTTATTTGCATGGCGAATTTACGCACTATTGCAGTATAATGTATTTAAGGTTAATTATCCTTTAAGCATAGGAATATGAACACAACGAAAGTGTTCTGATGGACTGCAAATCAAATATGTTTCTGGGAGGCGTGGCGAGTCTTAAGAAAGGGTGGTGGAACACACAAGGTTTTAACAGAAAGACAACGTCATTCTTTACTTAAATACTAAGTTAATTAAAACGAGGTACAGCGTGTAAAATAAAATGTAGAACATGTCGGCAAGAAACGCTCAACCTTGACCCTCAAAGATTCTGGCAATAAAGAACAAATCGTCGTTGTGCCTTGAAATACCGTCGTGTTAACAGTGTTGTCGGAGAAATACTGACCCGCAGCACATGTATCACTAAGAACGAAAATTCGTTGATATAGTTCATGCAATAGTGAACCTTACATTACAGAACGTTTCTGGTCAGAGTTCAAAGCTGAAATACACCACATAGCGCTTTTTCTAGGCGTAACTACGAAATTAAAGAACAAAGCTGGCAAGGAAATTATTTTCAAATGTTAACTAGGTCTACAAATGAGTATCGGAATCTCCAATAGATAAACCACAATATTTTTAAACTTTCCGAATTTAAATTTTACAGAAAAGTAAGAAGTTTCCACTACTACTACAGAAAACTGACACGCTTCATGAAAATAACTTACTTTGCAGGCGAGTAAATTTATTAAACAATCAAAAGGCTTTTTACAGGAAGGATTTCAAAGGAATAATTTTTGAGATATCACCTCCAAAAATATTGAACAACACGGAAGTTTCAATTCCTCTTTCGGCCAAAATAGAATTGGATTCACCTTTGAACTCCAGATAAAATGAAATGTGTAGGTACCTATTTTCTTCCCAATAGACAACTCAGTTTAGAATTCTCAGTCGCTGATAGAACTGGCACTCCCTCTACCCTAATTTCATGTACGATGTTGCGAATCCTTTTCTATGCTAACTTGTAAAGGAAAATGAACCTTTCGTACTGCAGGAATTTATGTTTGCATGACGCATTCACGCACTTCAGGATGTAACGGTTCAAATCCCGTTAAAAGATGATATCTGTATATTTTATTGTATTATTATTATTATTATTATTATTATTATTATTATTATTATTATTATTATTATTATTATTATTATTATTATTATTATTATTATTATGTCCGTATTATAATTATTATGTCCGTATTATAATTATTATTTTATCTGTGAGATTACTATTATTTTGTTATAATTATTATTCAATTCCCTTACGCAATGCTTGTCGCTTGCGTATTTATAATTGAGTGTATGCATATATACGTATATGTAGATTAACATTAAATACCTGTACAGTGAGAGTTTCGATGTATCAGATGTTGGATGTGACGTTGTTATATTGTGCTATACTGGCGATTCTGCCAAGTCATCGCCACGTCATGGCTACGTCATCGTGAGCTTTTGGCAATGCGTTCAGAGAGTCGGCCGCCCCAGGGGATTTCACCATTACATGCAAAAGTTTGAGGCGTTGTGGGAGTATGCCATTGTTATTTCTGGAGATTACGTAGCTGTGTCAACCAACGTCTATAAATGGTGGGTGCATATTGTAGCGTCAGTCATTACTTAAACGGAAGCTGAACAGTGAAGAAGTCTACGAGATGAAGAGGCCTTAGTCGGTCAGTCAACGAGTGTGAACGAGACATGGAGAAGACTCAGTGAGCCATTAATCTTTAGTCATTGAGAGAGTGAGGCCATAATTGGTCGGTCACCTAGTTGGAGATACGGACGCAAGGGCTTACCATGGAGTCAGAGAGGGATACCACCTGCTATGAGGTAATACCATATTGACTTACAAAGAAGTCAGATGATATGGAGAAGAAACAGTCACAAGGATGTATCACCAAGTTAGGCGTGACACATCTACAGTAAGCACCAGATCAAAGGAATACGTCGTAATTACACTCAAAGTATTGAAGGTACAGTCAAGTGAATCAGTGAGGGAAATATTTCGCATAAATTGTTAAATGTCCGGTCAAGAAGAATTCAAATTCATGCCTAGTTTCTTTCAGTTGCAATGCCATAATTTCATATTCTCATCTGTTTTATCGCAACAAGACTCACTATTTTTGATATATTATTTAAAGAATATATTTTGTTCTATCAAACGAATTCGTAGTTTTATTTCAATGACAGTAAAATATCTTAACCTCAAAATTAATGGGGAAACCGAACGCCAATCTCCTTTTCCCAGAAATTATATGGTATGTTGTCAAAAGTAAGCTTATTACCCCACACCCTAGAGATAGTCAAGATTCTCATTCTATTATTGCTGCACCGAGTGGCAGCTGGCGCCCTTCAAATAACGTATGTGTAAGTAAGCAGGTAACACGTAAGTGTGAGTACAAGGTCCGACGAGTGTGTATTTTATTTAATGAATGTTAATTTTCATAATTTCCATTTTAAATGCAGATATTCAGATTTTTCAATATAAAATCAGGTTTATATGTTTGTAAATTTAGTAAGCGACTTAGGAAGGTTTCAAGGAGTATAACGTATTTAAGGCTGTATTTAAGGTTAATTTCCTCTTACAGATAAGCATAGGAAAACGATCACAACGAAAATTGTTCTAATGGACTGCATATCGATGATTTACTTCTAAAAGCTCGTATCTCCCCATGTTCCTATCTTCCTATCCATTATTTTCCTTAAGACTGGTCACGCCTCCTAGTCACGTAAGTTATAGATATGCAGCCCGTCAGAACAACTTCCGTTGTGCTCATTTTCCTAAGAGAGTGTGCAAAGGAAAATGTACCTTAAATACATTATATATTGTACTATGATTTAAATACACCATGCAACTAAACGTCTCCGAGAACCCCACTGAACGCACTCTGCCTATGTACCAGAGGGTATAACATCACTAACAGTGGATCTGGATACATGCACCTTCATGAAATCTCTGACGGAATTTTCGAATGTATGGACCTCTACAATCATACTACGTCCGAACTCACTCAATTCTCTACGCTGATTCGTTTTGACAGAAAACACGTGTATGATATTGACGCATGTTGTCTGCACAGAAGAATGCTGTAGGTGAGATGTGTAGATCGAATCATAAAATGAAGAGATATTAAATCGAATTGGTGAGAAGAGAAGGATTTGGCGAAACTTGACCAGAAGAAGAGACATAATTATAGGACACGTCTCAAAGACATCCAGGACTTGTTTAGTTGGTTTTTGAGCGAAGTGTAGGCGGAAAAATAGCCGAGGTAGACGAAGATAATAGGCTCTATGACCAACAGGCTAGGGTAGCTATAGAATTTAGCCTACTAGCTATATAGAAATAAAACGTTAGCACAGGATAAGGTGGTATGGAGCTGCATCAAACCAGTTTATGGACCCAAACAACTACACCAACAACACCACCACCACCACCACCAACAACAAGAACAACAAATAAACAACAACTAAAATGTATTTATTATTTTTGCTCTTTGTTTTACGTTCCACAGACAGACAGATCTTTAGAAAAGCGTATGACTGGGAAGGAGCCCCCGGATTTGCCTAGTGTGAGAATTGGAAACCACGGAAAGTCATTTACAAAGGTACCGCCAGTATGGTTCGAAACCACTGTATCCCCAATACACGCTGGAAACAACCACGTAGCCTACTCTGCAGCGATCGTGTGTACGAAGGCTATGTATGTAGCCTATGTACGAATTTGTAAGATCTCTGGTGGTACTTAACCAGTAATATAAATCAACCGTCAGCGGACAACAGCGTAGCCATGTTGAAGCACAAGATTCTAGTCTATGTGATCTAAGTGAAGTAACATTGGCCTAGGTCACTACTTGGACGAGTAGCCCACGTGCGGTTGGGAGGAGTGAAGAAATTAACCGGCCAGCCTCCCGCAAATACACTCCGGCTCAGGATGGCTCTTCTGTGGCCTCTGGTTTAATTGGAGGAATGACTACAGAATGTCTCCAACGCCCAGATTTGTATAAGGCACTTGTTTTTCCTTCTCAATTCTCAACGGTAGATCGCTCAAGAGAAGTCCTGTTCCTTTGTCATTTAGTAGCATAAAACAGAACTTCACCTAGGCAATCTAAATGATGTCAACTCAAACAGCCTGCATAAAGTAGCCGGGGCTATTATATTATTATTATTATTATTATTATTATTATTATTATTATTATTGCTAGTTGCTTTACGTCGCGCCGACACAGATAAGTCGTATGGCGACGATGAGACAGGGAAGGGCTAGGAGTGGGAAGGAAGCGGCCGTGACCTTAATTAAGGTACAGTCCCAGCATTTGCCTGGTGTGAAAATGGGAAACCACGGAAAACCATCTTCAGGGCTGCCGAAAGTGGGGTTCGAACCTACTATCTCCCGAATACTGGATACTGGCCGCACTTAAGCGACTGCAGCTATCGAGCTCTGTATTATTATTATTATTATTATTATTATTATTATTATTATTATTATTATTATTATTATTATTATTACTATTATTATTATTATTATATTCGAATAACAAGCGAGATGTTTCGTAGTTTAAAATGAATACCTGAAAATAATTCAGAACAATACTCTCTTTCTGCAGGTTCGATGTAGAAGATAAGATGCACACGATAGACTGTTATACATCATACAATTTATATTCATTTTCTTTCTCCTTGTTTACTAAACGTTTGGAGACACATCCAAGACGTGGAACAGCACTACATACCATGAACTACATTTCACTTCTCCACAAATTGCAGCGTGTTAGATGTCGTCCTTAAAACAACATTCGAGAAGGCTCGTTTAAAGACCGTGTGGTTAAAACTCGCGTCTTCCTCGTTGCATAATGAAACGAGTTCTCATAAAGTTACACAAGCAACCATCTTTTATTGCACCTGTCATTTCATACTGCTTGTGATAAGTGCAAATATGTAGACGGTCCTTAGAACGTTCCATCAAGTAAATAGATATTTCCTACGAAATGAAATAGAATAAGGAAATATCAATTCGCTTTTATTTTTCTATTAGTAAAATTGGACTTTGAATAATAATAATAATAATAATAATAATAATAATAATAATAATAATAATAATAATAATAATAATAATAATAATAATAATGTCCGGACCCCGCTGTAGGGAGCAACGCGCCCGCCTGTCATTCGGCGGCCCCGGGTTCGATTCCTGACCGGGTCAGAGTTTTTTAATTGTAATGATTAACATCCCTGGCCTGGGGATTGGGTGTTTTTGACGTCCTTTATCTTTCTTTCCTCACACACAACATTCCACACTACCAGCTTTCCAATTACACGCAGGTTCATACAATACGGTGCCAGTAGGGGCAAAAGATCCACATGGGTCGACGCCCCGAACAAATAGCATTTTAACAAATAATAATAATAATAATAATAATAATAATAATAATAATAATAATAATATGGACGGGTGAGCGACTGCTTTATGTGAAATGAAGGAAACGTCATCATCATTATGATCTTCTTCTTCTTCTTCTTCTTCTCCTTCCAATTTTTCCCCCATTTGTGGAGTGATTGGTGCAAACTGTGTCGCATATATATGTGTATCTGGCACTGTTTTACGGCCGGATGCCGTTCCTGGCACCAACCTTATATGAGGGATGTAATCACTACTGCGTGTTTCTGTAGAGGTTGGTATTGTGGTGTGTTGTCTGAATATGAAGAGAATATTGTTGATAAATACTCAGGTCAGAGGGCCTAATCATACGCTATTAAAATCGCAGACCCGGCCGGGAATCGAACCCGGAACCCTCTGAATGGAAGGTCTCAAAACGTTGACCATTCAGCCATCGAGTCGGACTTTAGTGAATTCAGTGCAACTTTATTTTCAAGTGGTCGATTATAGTCTAACTGCTGTAAGAGATGAATGGACAAAAAGTTCCTTGCCAATGCGAAGTTGACTGTAGTGTTGTTAAGGGCCATTTATGAACTAACCCACCTAGCTGGTCACCAACTGACACGGATGGCTTATTATACAGCCCAGGAATGTTGTGCGAATCGTACCATACAGAATCACTCCTTGCCAGTAGGCACGTGCACTTATGTCGTATGATTACGTGAGATTGCAGTTTGTTAAGTTTATTCTCAGACTTAAATGCAATATTTCCGGCTTCATGGCTAAATGGTTAGAGTGCTGGCCTTTGGTCCCAGGGATCCCGGGTTCGAATCCCGGCATGGTTGGTAAATTTAACCATCATTGGTTAATTTCGCTGGCACGGTGGCTGGATGTAGGCGTTGTCTTCATCATCATTGCATCCTCATCACGACGCGCAGGTCGCCTACGAGAGTCAAATCAAAAGACCTGCACCTGGCGAGCCAAACATGTCTTCGGACACTCCCGGTATTAAAAGCCATACGCCATTTCATTTTCTTCCGCAATATTTTATTATTTTTTTTGAAATTTCATGCACTGCACTCATCATCATCGTCATCATCTCCATGTTATATTTTGAGATTTGTTGTGCAAATGTATGGTATCAAACGCTAAGGTGTGAACTGTTCTCTCTTCAGACATCTCTACCAACTTCGTTTGGTTTTGAAGTTATTAATCACAAACCTTATCACCTAACTACAGTAGCCTACATCAAAATTTTACTTTTTTAAACTCCCTTCCATTCCACATATTTAACTTGGACCCATCGACAGTCATTACGTTGTTGTCGGGACAAAAGCAACCATGTGATAATATTTTTGGAGATATACTGACCCGCAGCGCATACAGTATGAAGAGCGAGATTGCCTTGACAACATTCACACATTATTGCACCTTAGATGACAGAACCTTACCGGCCAAAGTTCTAAGCTAAACGATTTCAAATAGGAAGATTTGTCCCAGCAGCGCGACGATATCGATGGCTTACTTCCTCTCTCTCTCTTTTTTTTTTTTGCTAGTGGCTTTACGTCGCAACGACACAGATAGGTCTTATGGCGACGATGGGACAGGAAAGGCCTAGAAATTGGAAGGAAGCGGCCGTGGCCTTAATTAAGGTACAGCCCCAGCATTCGCCTGGTGTGAAAATGGGAAACCACGGAAAACCATCTTCAGGGCTGCCGACAGTGGGGTTCGAACCCACTATCTCCCGGATGCGAGCTCACAGCCGCGCGCTCCTAACCGCTCGGCCGACTCGCCCGGTGGCTTACTTGTAAAATCTCGTATTTCCCAACGCTCTTCTTACCCATTATATACCTTAAGGCTGATCACTCCTCCCAGACACACGTGGACATTCTATGCTGTCCATCAGATCAATTTTCATTGTGTTTATTTTCCTAAGCTGGTATTTACACATTTCTACAGTATAATTAATTTAAGTTGCATTTTCCTTTACACGTTTGCATAGGAAAATGTACTCAACGAAAATTGTTCTGATGGGCTGCGTATCAATATGCGGCTGGGAGGCGTGACCAGTCATAAGTAAAAGAATGGATAGGAACCGCATTAGGAGATACGAGGTTTTAGAAGTAAGCCGTCGATATTTTGTTTCATATCCCACATTCCTAATCAAACTGAACCTCAACCATTCGGATCAGTTCTATAAGCTATAAGACTGAACAAGCATATCGTCGCTCCTATGCCAAAATCACGAATGTGAAAATGTCCTTCCTATCCATTATTTCCCTTAATACTGGTCACGCCTCTCAGCCTCATATGGATAGCCTACTAAGTCCGTCAGAACAATATTCGCTGTGTTCATTTACCTTTGCTGATGTGTGAAGGAAAATGAACCACCTTACCGTACAGCACTCTAGGAATGTACACTGACTGACAGAGAAAATGCAACACCAAGAAGGAGTGGTCAGAACTTTATGCCAATTGCAGTGTAGACTGACGTCACTGAGGTATGCTCATGATGTGAAATGCGCCGCTGTGCTGCGCAAGTAGCGAACGATAAATGGGACACGGCGTTGGCGAACGGCCCAATTCGTACCGTGATTTGTCAGCCGACAGTCATTGTAGAACGTGTTGTCGTGTGCCACAGGACACGTGTATAGCTAAGAATGCCAGGCCGCCGTCAACGGAGGCATTTCCAGCAGACAGACGACTTTACGAGGGGTATGGTGATCGGGCTGAGAAGGGCAGGTTGGTCGCTTCGTCAAATCGCAGCCGATACCCATAGGGATGTGTCCACGGTGCAGCGCCTGTGGCGAAGATGGTTGGCGCAGGGACATGTGGCACGTGCGAGGGGTCCAGGCGCAGCCCGAGTGACGTCAGCACGCGAGGATCGGCGCATCCGCCGCCAAGCGGTGGCAGCCCCGCACGCCACGTCAACCGCCATTCTTCAGCATGTGTAAGACACCCTGGCTGTTCCAATATCGACCAGAACAATTTCCCGTCGATTGGTTGAAGGAGGCCTGCACTCCCGGCGTCCGCTCAGAAGACTACCATTGACTCCACAGCATAGACGTGCACGCCTGGCATGGTGCCGGGCTAGAGCGACTTGGATGAGGGAATGGCGGAACGTCGTGTTCTCCGATGAGTCACGCTTCTGTTCTGTCAGTGATAGTCACCGCAGACGAGTGTGGCGTCGGCGTGGAGAAAGGTCAAATCCGGCAGTAACTGTGGAGCGCCCTACCGCTAGACAACGCGGCATCATGGTTTGGGGCGCTATTGCGTATGATTCCACGTCACCTCTAGTGCGTATTCAAGGCACGTTAAATGCCCACCGCTACGTGCAGCATGTTCTGCGGCCGGTAGCACTCCCGTACCTTCAGGGGCTGCCCAATGCTCTGTTTCAGCAGGATAATGCCCGCCCACACACTGCTCGCATCTCCCAACAGGCTCTACGAGGTGTACAGATGCTTCCGTGGCCAGCGTACTCTCCGGATCTCTCACCAATCGAACACGTGTGGGATCTCATTGAACGCCGTTTGCAAACTCTGCCCCAGCCTCGTACGGACGACCAACTGTGGCAAATGGTTGACAGAGAATGGAGAACCATCCCTCAGGACACCATCCGCACTCTTATTGACTCTGTACCTCGACGTGTTTCTGCGTGCATCGCCGCTCGCGGTAGTCCTACATCCTACTGAGTCGATGCCGTGCGCATTGTGTAACCTGCATATCGGTTTGAAATAAACATCAATTATTCGTCCGTGCCGTCTCTGTTTTTCCCCAACTTTCATCCCTTTCGAACCACTCCTCCTTGGTGTTGCATTTGCTCTGTCAGTCAGTGTATGTTTGCATGACTTATTTACGAACCCCATACAGTATAATGTACTCAAGGTTCATTTTCCTTTACACATCAGCAATGAAACTGAATGCAACGATCATTGTTCTAATGGACTGCATATCCATATCGATGGCCTAGGTTGAATACCTCGTATCTCACAAAGTTCTTCCTATCCATTATTTCCCTTAAGACTGGTTACGCCTCCCAGCCAGACATGGATATGCAATATACCAGAACAATGTTCGTTGTGTTCTTTTTTCCTATGCCGATGTGTGAATGAAAATGAACCTTGCCCCACCGTACTATGGGAAAGTATGTTTGCGTGACGTATTTACTAACTCCTAGAGTATAATTTTAATAAGGATCATTTTCCGTTACTCGTAAGCATAGGGAAATAAGACCAACGAACATTGTTCTGATGGACTGCATACCCAAATGTGGCTGGAAAGCGTGACCAGTCTTAAGGGAAATTATGGATAGGAAGAGCTTAGTGAGATACGAGGTATTCAATCTAGGCCATCGATATGTGGCTGGGAGATGTGACAAGTCTTATGGAAAATAATATGAAGATATAACCTTTTGCTCGAACAGCGACGAATTTTCGTTGAGTTCATTTTCTCATGCGCGTATACAGGATAGGCCTATGTAGAATATAGTTCGCACCAGGCAAGTATTCCTCTACCCTCCTATCCTTCCGTTGTCGAAAACCTTCGTTGAGTTTGTGCGACGTTGGATCACTAACAAAGGGACCTATTAATTAATATTGTCGCTCGACCGGTAAAAGGTTGTATTCCGCAAAGCTCTTCCTATCAATTATTCTCCTTAAGACTGGTCACGCCTCTCAGCCACATATCGATGGCCTATGCAGTCCATCAGAACAAATTTTGTTGTGTTCATTTTCCTATGCCCATGTGTAAAGGAAAATGAACCTTACAGTACCGTACTGTAGGAATGTACGTTTGCATTACGTATTTACGCACTCCTAGTGTACAATGCATGTAAGGTTCCTTTTCGTATCTACTGAATGCAACCTAACAGCTGTATGACCCGAACCGCGCAAACAAGTCGCTCGGTGAAGAGACTGGAACTGTGCAGACAGTGGCCGTGACCTTCACCAAGGAAGTGGGAGGCCATAGAGAATCATCTTTAAGATAGCAGACGGCGTGGATGGAACCTTTCCTTACGGCTGCACAATCCGTATTATATTGCGTAGCCTCAGACTGTTGGACATTGCATCAGTGTCTAGGTTTAAATGAGTGAAAAACATGGTTATCTTCGCTAGGGTCATTGTTCCTGGGAGTCCGATGTGCGTGTGCCTCTGAATAATAATAATAATAATAATAATAATAATAATAATAATAATAATAATAATAATAATAACATGTTGTAGGTTTTCATTTCCAATAATAATAACAATATTTTCCTGCCCTTTTCCTCAATTTATTGATTCCGGCAAAGATGTTAATTTGGTCTAGTTTTGTGGCCAGATGCCCTTCCTGACTCTAGTCCAATGTGGAGGGATATATCTACGTTGTCGGGACAAAACCTTCTATTTTTGGAGATATACTGACCCGCAGCACATACATTATGAAGAGCGAGAATGCCTTGACAATATTCACGCAATATTGCACCTTAGATAACAGAACCTTACCGGCCAAAGTTCTAAGCTAAAATATTTCACATAGGAGGTTTTTTCCCGGCAGCGATGATACTCACTATTGCATGTCTCTGCGGACATTGAGAGTTGGTGGTGGTGGTGGTCATTATTTTAAGGGGAAGTACAACATGGCAACTATCCCCTAGCCAAGAGGAAAAGTGGAAGAGGTCCAAGACTTCGAAGGCATCGACCAAAGAAGGACAAGGGTCACGAAGGGCGTGAAAATGAAAGACTCCCTAGGATTCGCAAACCTAATACCATCGGGGTCAGAAAAGAACAAGAGTTGACGAAGAGAAGTCGGATAGGGTAGATAAAAGTGAGGAGGCTGGCACAATTAAGTGGAAACAATGCCAGCGCTCATCTAAGGGCCCCGTGGTGGCCAAACCACGCTCCCCGGTTAAGAGCCCCATGGGCCCCTTTCAGTTGCATCTTAGGACAGGCAAGGGATACAGCGGTTGTTATTCTACCACCCCCAACCACAGGGAGAGGACGTTGAGAGTGTGATGTGATGTGTGTATATGAAGGAAGCAAAAATACCCAGTCCCCAAGCCAAGAGGAATTAAGGTTGTCGTTGTTGTTGCCGTTCTTTTTTTCCCTTCTTTCTCTTGAGGCCAAGGACTGGCCGGGTCCCCAACAGCTACACCATCAGCTTTCACAGTTATCTTACGAACACTGAAAAGGCATAGGAGGAAAATGAGTAGTAACGTAGTTTTCCGCTATTTCTCTCACCGGGTTGGAAGATGCTATTACATAGCTTATCTGTCTGCTAATCCCACCAAAATGCACGCAGCAACCATCCCTATTGGCTGCTTAAATAATGGTATTACTAGCACCATTGTCCGACTCGTTGGCTGAATGGTCAGCGTACTGGCCTACGGTTCAGAGGGTCCCGGGTTCGATTTCCGACGGGTGGGGGATTTTAACCTTAATTGGTTAATTACAATGGCCCAGGGGCTGGGTGTTTGTGCTGTCCCCAACATTCCTGCAACACCACACGTAACACTATCCTCCACCACAATAACACGCAGTTACCTATACATGGCAGATGCCGCCCACACTCATCGGAGGATCTGCCTTACAAGGGCTGCACTCGGCTAAAAATACTAGCATCATTCATATCTCTGTCACCTTCATATCTCCAAAATCAAAGATGAGACCTAGACAAATTAATCAAGATAACACAATTCTTTCCAGCCATACCCACGCACTTAAGAAACTCCGGCCACGCCGATAATCAAACCCTGGGCCTTAGGAATTGAAGGCCAGTACGCTGACCATTCAGCTAAAGACCTGGACCAATAATAATTTACTAATGATAACAAATTGTAACTTTAAATTGTATGTACTGTAAGCCCATAGGCTACTATATATTGTACAGATCTGAAGTGTTAGGACCATTTATATTAGAGCAAATGTGAAGTATTTCCATATTTATATGGAATACGGCTTTTGTCAAGTGAATGTTCAACTCTTTCATCCGTTGTAGAAATTGGAATATTTGGGTTTGTAGATTATCCGGAGTCTTGGAGCCCTGAACTAAAAGTACGGATACAACAGCAACTTATTTTTCACATATGTAGGTTTACGGAACTATTGACCAAGATTCTCTTTGACCATGAATCAATAAATAATACTATGGCTATGAGCGCCTTATGAAACATCGACGCTCCTACGCCAAAACCACGAATGTGACAATGCCCTTCCTATTCATTATTTCCCGTTTAAGACTGGTCATACCTCCCAGTTACATATTGCTATGCAGTCCATCAGGAAAATTTTCGTTGAATTCATTTTCCTGTGCGGGCGTGTAAAATAAAATGAACGTTAAATACATCATACTCTACAAGCGGGTAAATATGTCATGAAAACATACATTTCTAAAGTACGGTATATTAAGGTTCATTTTCCTTTACAGAGCAGTAAGGAAAATGAACTCGACGAAATTTGTTCTGTAGGAATGCATATCAGTATGTGTCTGGGAGGCGTGACCAGTCTGAAGGGAAATAATGGATAGGAACAACACTGTCACATTCGTGATTTCGGCATAGGAGCGACGGTATATACAATTGCCCGGAGGATTAGGCCCTAGTGTTTACACACAGTTAAATAAGCTATAGCCTACGCACAAGATCGGGAAAAATAGCGTTCATTCACCCACAAAGCGAAAGTTGTTTCGGCGGAATGCTGGGAAAAAATGATTATTATGATTATATTATTATTAATGGTCGAATTATTTAGTATATTAAAATTTTCTCTGGTTATTAACAGAAAAAAGCCCACCTTTTTGCAATGAGCATGCTAAAAATCTAAACTGGGCTTCAATACGGATTAACATTTGGAAAAATTATCAGCCATGACTTAGTGCCAATTCCGTGGCCTAGGGCTAATGAGTCTTCATCTTACCCAAAGACTCTGGATTCGATTCCCGGCCAGGTCAGAGATAATTTTGCTAGTGGTTTTACGTCGCACCGACACAGATGGGTCTTATGGCGACGACAGAGATTTTTAACCGGATCTGAGGACCGGTTCGAGTTCCACATGGTCTGCGTGATCTGATACCAGCGAGATAGCGGCCCCGATCTAGAAATCTAAGAATAACTCCGAGATGATTCGTCGCGCATCACTACGTTATCTGCAAGCCTTCGGCCTGAGTGGCGCTCGTTTGGAAGGACAAAGAGATTTGTTCTGCCATGATTTAGTAAGAAATTAAGATATTTCTAGATCTAACTACAGTGTCCAAAGTGAACAATAGTTGTACGAATTATAGGCCTAGTGACCTGAAAAAAATGTTATTTTATATATTCTAAAAACAAACAATAGCAAAACAAACAAACAAACAAACAAACAAACAAACTAAACGCCGGACAGCTCGTTAAGGGCTTACCAAGACGACTGTTTCCCAGTCAGATCGCTTTCAGATGCTTGAGTGTCACGTTGTCAGCTGCGGTATTCTCAGCTGTATTAATTGTCTTTCGCTACCGCTTCCTGTATTTTTTTGCAATAAAATTGACCTAAATGTGTTCAAGTAATACTGGACTGAAAGTCAAATCCCAGAGTAAAATTAGCCAGTAGCAGGGCGCTAAGACGTAGAAGTAAATAATTAAAGAGAAGGTGCTGTATATTGATAAGGAATGTCGGAGATCTTTGATAAGACACTATAAAAACTTGGAAGAAATCGTGAAATAGGTTAATAATTTTAATGATTTAACTTCGGTTAATTTTGTGACTATTTCTAGAAATATCAAATTATTAGAGACCTTCTCATTAATTGTTTCAGATAATGGCAATAGTTTGCACCTATTGTTAATTATTTGAAACAAAAATTGAAGGTAAATAAGAAATTATACCATTTTTGGAGATAACGACCTGTAGGCTACTAATTTAGGGAGTGTTGAAGTTATTAGGCTGCTAGGTGAGGAGTACCAAAATGCCTCGCGTTTTTCTGACAACATTTCGAGTTATAATCGTTCTTAATATGGGTCGTTGTCCTGTCCACGTTAAAGGGATCTGTGTCCATTTCAAGACATCACTGCCTTCATATTCGATATAATAGGCAACGCATTATTTTCAATTTCCTGCATTTAACGTACTTTTTCACTTTGGCAGCCTCACCTGGTAGAAATATTTATTCTGTTCTTTGAATAAATGTAATATGATACGATATGATAGGTTAGGACATACAGTACAATAAAATAAAATAAAGTAGGCCATTGGAATATGTATAAGTTACCCAGATATTTTAAGAACTGTTTTACAGGAAATATGCCAATTATTGGTCTTATGGAACACACATAACTTCGGCGTTTCTTGGGTGTTTTGGTCGTGATTTGTATCCGGAAAAGTTTGTTATAATTGAGACGCAGGCGATGAAATTCTGTGCTATCTTGTTAGGCACCGATAAGGGGAGAAAATTTGAAAATCTGTCCGTTTATTGAATAGAGTTTCGATTTTTTAGTCTATAAAAGTAAACCAGAATATTGTTATTAAGACCCGTACCAACTGAGAAACTGTGCACACAAATTTTGTGTAATAAGGTAAGGTAGCCATAGAAACTACATGAAGGTTAATAGTTTATATTTCACTGCGAATTAACAGAATATTTTCTGTGAAAACGACAAGATCACACTTTGAAAACATACATTTTTCTCTTCTTTCCTGCTAGGCTTTATAACGGTATTTTAATAATAATAATAATAATAATAATAATAATAATAATAATAATAATAATAATAATAATAATAGTAATAATAATAATAATAATAATAATAATAATAATTGCTTTACGTGCCACTAACTACGGTTTACGGATTCGGGAGACGCCGAGGTGCCGGAATTTATTCTCGCAGGAGTTCTTTACGTGCACGTTAATCTATCGACACGAAGCTGACGTATTTGAGCACCTTCAAGTACCATCGGATTGAGCCAGAATCGAACCTGCCAAGTTAGGGTCAGAAGGCCAGAGTCTCAACCGTCTGAGCCACTCATCCCGGGTAAAGGTACTTTAGACTTTCAAAAATCCATGATTATACATAGGGCCTATAAGATATACTGTAGCCTACATATATTAAGAATTTTAATAATAAAAGGCTTGAAAAGAATTTTATCAATAGTCTCTCCATAAAACAATATTGAAATAGGAATAATAGCCTACATACATGTCAATAACAATTATCCTGTTTCATCTAACCGTGCTTCTACTGACACTTGAACCCTTAAAATGAAATAGAAATATTGATTATATCATCCATTAGACGCACCCCACACAGAGCACTAAATGAATCCAATGCAAATCGCAGTAAAATACTAATAGTTACACAATAACGAGAAAAATATATTTATAAAAATAGTTTCTTTTTCCTTGTACAGTTTATAACGAAGTACGGTAAACGAATCTTACTATAATAAACCCTGTTTCAGATGTTTGAGTCTCGCATGATTACTCGTACTGTAGTTCACTAGTGTATTTTATAAGCACTTTCAACTGTTAAATCTGTCACCATTTTGTAACGGCTACTTAAAAAGTAGTGAACGAATAAAGAAAAATTTTTTGTTCAAAACTCGTTCCTTAAGGATTTCAGACCAATTGGTCCTCAATCTATTTCTGCTGGCTTTGCAACGGCAGGACATGGTGAAACTGGTCTCCTTCTGATGATATTGTCCTCCTATTAACTAAGTTTTGCTTTAAAGGAACTCTTTTGAAAACGAGAAAAGAGCGAACTAACTTTTGGGATGTACCTTTTCCTTTCTCATTCTTTCATAGCTCTTATTTGTTCTCCAAATAAAAAAGAAGTGAAAGCTTCTTTTTTGTTTCTCCCATGCTGTTGCAGGGAAGGGGACAAGCATCTCGCAGGCTCATTGGCCGGGGCTGCCTCGTCGCCATGGTAACCACGGGGCTGGGCCTTGTGCACCATATTTCTCTTCTGGAAGGGACGCACGGGGAGGGATGGTTCCACAGATAAAGGGAAGTCGCCATGTTGGCAGCAAGGCTATGTTAAAACAAGTTTGGCAGGGTGCAAGGGAACTTCGAATGAATGAGAGAAAGAGACGCCATTATAACAAAAAGAGCAGCTTAGGAAATTCTTCTCTTGGCAAGTTTTCAGGATATTTTGCAAGATGAGTTTTAATCTGAAAGCCAATGAGGAAGGAAATGCTTTAAAAGAGAATTTCTATTCACTGCAGCATTTCACACACAAGGAATACCGATATTTTACGGACTGTTTAACTTCCCGCACCGTCTGCTAAAAATTAAGTGTCTCAAATTACGCAGCTTCAAGACTTCAAGACCGGGTGTTTCATACAAATATCATATTTCTGCTAATAAGGATTACATTTGCTTGTAAATTAATCTGCTGTTCAGCATGTATCTTCGTAAATACACAACTATGTTCACAAAAAGTACGGAATAGTGACGTGCATGCAATTCTCATGTTTAATTCATGTATTCCTCTTCTTCTTTTTTGCTTTGTTTATTAATATCACATGCTATTCTGTTTCTGAAGTTGATGTCCGCATTAATTGTCTGGCTTCTTGTCCCGTACTATCCTCCTAACCTCATTCTCGAGATGCAGTCATTTCAACCTCAACTGTATATTCGGATTTTTAAAATCATATATCCGAATATCCGAAGATATGTCTTCTTTTTTTTATATAATGTACCCTAAGATATATGAGGACCTTCAGTTTTGGGTTCCAAACTAGCCTTCTGATCTCAATATTGTAAGATCTTGTTTCAGCCGCATAATAATGTAAACTTGTTACCTTCAGCTTGAAAGTTATACTGTGCAGAAAAATTCTACTGCTCTTAAATGACGCGAGAGTGTTGGAACTTTACATGTCTGTAAATCTACTAAAATTTGTCCCTCACCTTAAAATGTTAAATTCCCACCGACTTCCCTAAGATTTGATTTCATATCCTTCAAAATAATAAGGGAATGTTAAATCAACTGAGTTATGCGAACGGTTCAAAGATAGAAGAATCCTTCCTTTAAAATGTCCTCATATTTCTGGTCCTCGCAATTATATGGCAGATAGAATCACAGAGAATGCAAATCCGGATTTTATATGGCTGAGAGTGAAATATTTTGGGGAACTCACCCCACTAAATTCGTAATTCCCCAGAAAGATAGGACAACAATCCGACTACAAATTATAATTTTAGGTTGAGTTGGTCTCCGTGTGTGAAATATGTATTACATAATTAAAAATCAGTGCAACATAGGCTACATCAAGAGATAGGCTGATAATGATTCAATATATCCTTTCCCAAAAATCGATCAACAAAATTTGTAGATAAAACTGTCAGCACAATTATTCTCTCCTATCATACACCCATAGGCCTACAATATTGTTGAGATTTTCGTTATATTATTATAATTACTGCTTCGTAGGCTATGGGGGTTTACGATAATCGTAGGCACGAGTTTCTATGTGGAATTCATTTAATATCCTATGTTTTTGTACTGGTGTTCGTATTAATGACATATTGTGAAGCATTGTAAAATTAAAGCGGTTATAGCCTATAAGATAAATACCATCTCGGCATTCACTTGGAGCTGAAGTATGATTATCGAATTGTCTCATTCTTGTGTAGACGAACCCAGTTCTTTCCAAGATATTGATTGCATCGATTTCTAACCTTCTTGCAAAGAATTTTTACTACAAAATCGTGTATTGATCATAAAATTTTCTTGATTTCCTCTAAGTATGTAGCCTTCTATCTTGCATCTCATGCATGATATTCCTGATAATTCATGCATATTACCAACGTCGTAGCCATGTTGAAACGCCAGATCCCGTTAGATCTCCGAAGAAAAGCGACGCTGAGTAGGCCTGTAGTCATCACTCGAATAGGTAGCTCCGGTGTTATTGGCTTAGGGCAGGAATGAAACAAAACTGGTCACTCTACCTCTAGCTCAGAATGTCTGGTTAGCTGAGGATATTGACTAATAGGCAACGTTCAGGTTTGGATTAGGCAGTTGGTTATAGTATATTATAGACCTATTTAAACCTACCACGTTGTGATAATGACAGTGCTTACTATATTTTCACAGACCTAAAAATGGCATTATTTACTGCAGACAGTATTAGACTGTAACCGGTGGACTTTTTAGTCCATCCTTAGAAGGAACGACGTAACAGATGAATGTCATCGTCAGTGGCTTCTCACCGTGGCGCCTGAATCTCGGTCAATAAATGTGAATGTGTGATTTTTGAAGTGAAAAGTCACCCCCTCCCCTCCACCCCCTCCCAAAACTGGTTTGGGTGATGGATGTCTAACTATTCGACTTTGAGTAGAACAAAACAAACCCCATAGCACTATAGCCCTGTTGGACCTTGGATTGCAAAGCTGCTCAGCCAGACAGCCTGCAGATTATGGGGTAATACGTGATCAGCGTAACGAATATATCAGCCGTAATTCTTGGCTTTCTAGACCATTGCCACTATCTGATCGTCAGACAGCTCCTCAATTATTCTCATGTGGGCTGAGTGGACCTCGAACCAGATCTCAGGTTCATAATAAAATCAATGTCCTGATCGGTAATCGAACCCGGGGCCTCTGGATAACAGGCAAGTTCACCAACCCTACACCAAGGGGCTCGTAGCCATTCTGAGTAGGTATACATGCAATTCACTATGAACTGTAAATATTTGTTTTAAAGTTCTTTAGATCTAAAAACGAGGAAGGTTCTTGCCACATTTTATATTTTCACTAAATTGGTCAGCCTTCCTTTCTTCTTATAGTCAATGCATCTCAAATTAACGCACACCATGTAAGAAAATAGCGCATAATATTGTCAAAATATCGCACAAAACTTTATTTGTAACGATAATTGTCAAAATAAGCACAGCATGTGGGTGGTTAGTCTATAGTAACTTTAGAGGGTCATAGGCCCTATGCTTTTTTAAGGTATTATTTTCACTTCATACTGATAGTTTTCACGTGATTCTGGGTTAGATAAGGCCTAAGACTTGGAGCATAGCCCGTGCCCTTAATCAGTTTCAGCACTTGTCCTATATTGCTGTGACTAACTCACTCGCTGAACAGATAGATAGTTTTGTTTACGCTTTCAAGTAGTACAGTACTACCAGTAATTTATGTACACGGTATAGCCAAGAGCTGCTCACAGGTGCAGTGGGTTTGTTGACATAATGCTACAATGATGAAGAAGCATTACGACTAAAACCAAAACAGGCCCATTTATCTCAAAATCTACAAGAATAGAGTACCATGACAGTTCAAGTCTTTTACGGCCGGTGTCACGACGAGAGCAGGAGAACTTTTCTTTTCTCGAGGGCCTTAATCCAATTGGGTTTGTAACTCCCAATGTTTTACTGGATACATCCCCGGACATTTTTAGTGGTATGCTCCCTCCAAAGATTGACAGTAGGCCTAAACCTCTTCTAATATCTTCAAGAATGTCTTGGTGAATATTTAGGAGTACCGGGCATGGAAGTCGTTCTCACATATACACAGTCAAATTCCCCACTAGATACCAAATTAGCATTGTAATGCTCCCAACCTTTCCTCATTTCAGTAGGTAGAAATTCGTCAGCATATCAGCTAAATGATTTGTTTACAGCTCCAAACAGTCTTTAATCAATTGTGATGACATCGATGTAATTGCAAGCTAGGTAACAGAGCATAAAGAACTTACCTTTAGTGGGCCACCGAGGTCAAGTCACTCCTTCAAATATGTTCATTTTTAGTTAAAACCTGGAAAGAATAAGAAATATCCTATATAGACAGTTGATGGAATGAAATACTATTAATATTCACTGTATAAGGAATAGAAAAAAAACGGGTTTAAGTTTGCATACATGAAGTTTATTTTTAACTAATGTATACGATGAATAAATATGTTCTTAATATCTGTGGTTATAATATTGTCAATTAATATCAATGTGTGTGGAATTGAGCTAAAAACTACAAAGATGTTAACCGAATTGACGACTGAATTTGACGACCTCACTGGATTCTGAAGACTATGGTGACCAACAGATGGACAGTTTGATTGAGATCACTACATGAAAGTGCAGTGAAAGTAAGAAAATTTGAGTCCTCAACACAACGCATTTTCCCTTCTTTCGGACCTCTTCTTTTGCTCTAAAATCTTTGAAGTTCAATAGCACGGTTCTTATTATTCATAGGTCCAGTTTCTTGTCCTTCATCTTTCTGACTTCCTTTGGCTCACCTGTTATTTCTGATCCCCGGTGAGTACTGCGTTTGTGAGACTTATGAAGTCTTACATATCTCTTTCATTACGTTAGACTCTCTTGGTGGTGTCTTGAGGTAGATGGTTCGTCTTCAGAGTTCTGTGATTCCAGCAAAATACAGACAACACGACATCTACTTTGCTATAATTTGAGTCCATCAAGATGTATAATGAAGCAGTTATGTGTTGGCTAGCATGAAAGCCCGTGAACTGCCTAGATATTAGGTAGAAACTGTGAATTTTTCATTACATTTTCAGAGATTACGTATGATGCAGGTACGTTTCGTCTGTGTATGAGTGGTAGAGTGTCGATTACCTTATCACAAGACCAAGGGTTCTCATCTGACAGAAGTCCGACTCGTTGGCCGAATGGTCAGCGTACAGGCCTTCGGTTCAGAGGGTCCCGGGTTCGATTCCCGGCCCGGTCGGGGATTTTAACCTACATTGGTTAATTCCAATGGCCCGGGGGCTGGATGTTTGTGCTGTCCCCAACATCCCTGCAAATCTCACTCCACACATAACACTATCATCCACCACAATAACACGCAGTTACCTACACATGCCAGATGCCGCCCACCCTCATCGGAGGGTCTGCCTTACAAGGGCTGCACTCGGCTAGAAATAGCCACACGAAATTATATATATCGTCGCTGGAAAGGTAAAAGGTTGTATTCCACAAAGCTCTTCCTATCAATTATTCTCCTTAAGACTGGTCACGCCTCCCAGCCACGTATGGATATGCAGTCCATCAGAACAAATTTTGTTGTGTTCATTTTCCTATGCCCATGTGTAAAGGAAAATGAACCTTATAGTGCCGTACTGTAGGAATGTACGTTTGCATTACGTATTTACGCACTCCTAGTGTACATTATTATTTACAGAAATATTTGTGTTTTTAAAATTATAGTTTGTTTAGATTATTTTAGTAGCCTACTCCTGACTCAGTGGTTCATTTAAGGTGATAATGCGAAGTGTCTGGCTTCATGGCTAAATGGTTAGCGTACTGGCCTTTGGTCACATGGGTTCCGGGTTCGATTCCTGACGGGATCTGGAATTTAACCATAATTGGTTAACTCCGCTGGCTTGGGGGCTGGGTGTATGAGTCGTCTTCATCATCATTTCATCCTCATCGCGACGCGCAGATCACCAAAGGGGGTCAAATTGAAAGGCCTGCATCTGGCGAGCCGAACTTGTCCTCGGACACTCCCGGCACTAAAAGCCATATGCCGCTTCATTTTTTTCAATGCGAAGTATCCTATCAATGGCGAAAATCTCTGACGTGGAAATTGTTAAGTTGTTATGGCAACATACTAACTGGCGTAGTGTTGTTTGTTGTCGTGGTTGTTTATATAAGAGTAAAAGCGTGGTGGTGATTATTGTTTAGAGAGGATGTACAACTAGGCAACCATCCTCTATTAACACTAATAAGAGGGAAAACATAGAAGGGATCCGACACTTCGAAAGATGAAGATATCGGCCAAAGAAAGAAAAGGGCCTTGAAGGTCGCGATAATGGGAGACTCCATAGGCCTCGGAAACCACGGAAAACCATTTTCAGGGCTGTGGACAGTGGGGTTCGAACCCACTATCTTCCGGATGCAAGCTCACAGCCACGCGCTCCTGGAATTATCAACGATACCATTACACTGACCGACTATTGGGCCTATTCCTAGTTGAGGTGGGACCTTTCATCTCCGTTATATAACATTACTATAGCAATATCCGACTCGTTGGCTGAACGGTCAGCGTACTGGCCTTCGGTTCGATGGATCCCGGGTTCGATTCCCAGCCGGGTCGGGGATTTTAACCTTAATTGGTTAATTCCAATGGCACGGGAGCTGGGTGTATGTGTTGTCTTCATCATTTCATCCTCATCACGACGCGCAGGTCGCCTACGGGAGTCAAATAGAAAGACCTACATCTGGCGAGCCGAACCTCTCCTGGGATATCCCGGCACTAAAAGCCATACGACATTTCACTATAGCAATTACGACCGGTTGCATGGCTAAATGATTTGTATGGTGGCCTTTGGTGCAAGCGGTCTCAGATTCGATTTTACCCTTCATAGGTTTACTCTAAGTCTGCGGTAGGGCGTTTGTGCCGTCTTGAATATTAGAATTCTTGTTAGGTAGGGCCCAATCCTTACAGACTCGTGGGTCACCTAAAAGGCGTAACCTCGAGAGACCTAGTGTACTCCGGGCGTCTACGGTGGCCACTCGCCATTATTATTATTATTATTATTATTATTATTATTATTATTATTATTATTATTATTATTAATTCAACTTCGCTAATCGGCCAACTAGGGACCACGATAAGCCTCACTTTACATTCTGGCATTTGTTCGTCTTTCGCTTGATCCGCATCATCTTCATTAGCTCACTGTGTTTAGCACGACGTTCTTCTGTCCATTTAGCACCAGTTGCTCGTTTTTCGTCCCGGAAAGTCCCAAAAGTCTTGATGGCTGCTCTGAAAAGTTTTCGGTCTTGTGCATCTTCTGCTTGTAGGCCCAGTTCTTTAAGATCTTTCTTGACATTAACGTACCATGGCATTGCCGTTTTTGGTTTTGCGTCAAATATACTGAAGATACGTTTCGTCCATCGAGAGTCGATCATCCGTCGTATATGACCGTAGAAGCGAACTCTGCCTTTACGCATTGTGTCCGTGATCTTCTCTATCTTAGAGTATATTTCTTGCGTGGATTTTCTAATGTAGATGCCATTTTTGTAGTTTGGACCAAGTATGGTGTGTAAGATCTTTCTTTCTTTCCTCTCTAAATCCGCAAGCAAACATTTCTCGGACAGGATAAGGCATTCAGATGCATACAGTGATACTGGTTTGATGACTGTGTTGTAGTGACGAATTTTTGTGTTCAGGAAAAAACACTCTTTGTTGTAAATGTTCCGGGTGGTTTGGAAAGTGACTTCCATTTTCTTGGTTCTTGCTGCTATGGCTTCTTTGTCAAGTCCATTTTGCTGAATCCATTCCCCAAGGTATTTAAATTTACTAACACGGTTTATCATTCCATATTTGGTGTTTAGTTGTGCCGTATCATCTTTGATATTTGACATTACTTCTGTCTTTTGAAAGGAAATTCGTAAACCTGTTTGTTCTGCTATTATTATTATTATTATTATTATTATTATTATTATTATTATTATTATTATTATTATTATTATTATTACTTTATTACAAAAACTAATACGCGTACAAAAATAGTAAAAATGAAAATATAGATTTCTTTTAAAAATGATATTGACCAACAAATGACCTTGATAACGTCCAGGCAGGACTGTAACGTGCATAATGTTTATTGTTTTTCCTCTTCTGCAAATAAATTTGTCTTGCATTTTCAAATGCGTCTTTTTTAAATATTTCACATGACCAACTTATATGGTTCATCCACTATGTAGGAATTATTGGGTCCTAAATCAATGTACCATTATTTTACTGTAAAAATTCCTCGACATATAATTTTTTTTATTTTCTTCAGTAACTGAAAAACTTGAATGCACCACAGTCACAGCTGCTGAACAGTAACAGCATTATGTAAGCTCTGAGAGCTTGAGGTCACTCCATGCATGACATGTTTTCGACCGATTAGGATAAATGGGCTGAGATTAATTCTTCCCACCCACCAAGTGTAAGTTACCCAGCTATAAATATATCATCGATATGGATAAAGTTAACTAGCTATTGTCGAGTTACTAAAACTTGACCGACAACAGAACAATGGGAGGAAATGGATTACAAGTGGTTTTTTTTACCAGCATCGCACAATTAGAGATACCGCAAGTAATCGTGTCACTTACTGTGAATGGAAAAATTGAAGTACAGTAACGTTGAGGAAGTTTCAATTAATAGCCTGTTGTTGAGAACAAAGGGAAGCCATCCATTAGAATATTCAAGCTAAATGTCACCCACGGCGACAATAGGCGGAAGTGATAAGAGGCTGTGTGGCACAGCATGTTCTCGATCATATGTAACCCCCCCCCCCCCCCCCACATTCTCCTCACACCTCATCCTCCACACCATGCTCTTCCGATTTGGTACAGTGCTTCATTCCTGTGGAGCTTGTGCCATGGGACAGAACATTGAATGTATGCCCCTATTTTCAACACCTATTAGGGTATCCAGCTATGTGTATAAGTTACATAACACAACAAGTGTCAAGGGTCGATAATTTACCAAGAATCGATAATGTCAGTCTGCTTTCCATTAATACCGGTATCGAAAAAAGGATCTCGAGGTTCAGGCCTACCGTGTCTCTATCACTTTGGGAGAAATAGGCATATACTACTATTACTACTACTACTACTACTACTACTACTACTACTATTTATAATAATAATAATAATAATAATAATAATAATAATAATAATAATAATAATAATAATAATAATCTATACATTATATATAAAATGCGAGTTTTGTCTGTACATTGCTCAGAATTTACAAAAGGATGTTATTTCTGTATCAGTCGTGTCCACAGTAACAAGGAAATGCACTTTTTAATTTTCTGTAATGTCTGTCTGTTTGTCTGTCTGTCTGTCTGTCTGTCTGTCTGTCTGTCTGTCTGTCTGTCTGTCTGTCTGTCTGTCTGTCTGTCTGTCTGTCTGTCTGTCTGTCTGTACACGCATCACAAGAAAACGGCTGAAGAGAATTTAATGAAAATTGGTGAGCAAAGTTGCGGAATAACTCGCTACAATCTAGGCTATATATAATTTTATTTCAGCTGAGTGAAATGGTAGTTTAGGGGAAGGCTTAACATTTAATTCTCAAATAGTTATGTTATTAGTGGCCGTATCTTAATGAAAATCGGTGTACAAAGTTGGAGAATAAGTGCTTATAATGTAGTCCATAAATCATTTTATTCACGCTGAGTGAAATGGTAGTTTAAAGGAAGGCCTAAAATTTAATTCTCAAATATTTGTTATTAGTGGTCCTATCTTCATGAAAATCGGTATGCAAAATCAGGGAATAAGTTGCTATTATCTACGCCGTAAATAATTTTCTTTACGCTGAGTGAAATGGTAGTTTCGGGGAAGGCCTACAATTTAATTCTCAAATATTTGTTATTAGTGGTCGTATCAATAAATACTACATAACCAAAGTTATATAGTATTACATTTCCAATCATTTATATCGTATACATTTTTTTTACCGACTATGATCACAAGGATATTCATGAATTTGGATTTTTGTTACTAAGTCCGTATCAGTGGCGAGTCACGAGAAAATAGGTAGGCTAAACAGAGTTTAATGAAAATCGGTATGTAAAGTCGGGGAATAAGGAACTACAGTCGACGCTATAAATAATTTTACAGCCCTAATATCGCAGAGTCGAATGAAAACTAAATGTGAAGGGCTACAATATAGAAAGCTCATAACATCGGTCAACAATAACATTACATTGACCATTGTTTGTTGTGATGTGCTTTGTGTCTTCTGTTCCCACTTATCTCCGAGATAGAATTACTGCTGTGTACTGAGTATTTGTTTTAAATAATTTGCTTTGCGTCGCACTGAAACAGATAGGTCTTATGGGGACGATGGGATTGGAAAGGGCTAGGAGTGTGAAGGAAGCGGCCTTGGCCTTAATTAAGGTACAGCCCCAACATTTGCCAGGTGTGAAAATGGGAAACCACGGAATACCATCTTCAGGGCTGGCGACAGTGGGGTTCGAATCGCCCATCTCCCGGATGCAAGCTCACAGCTGCGCGCCCCTAACCACACGGCCAACTCTCCCGGGCGTACCGAGTGTAAATAGCCTGCCTGAATATTGGCGGGAAGTAGATGGGGAGTTAGATAACTTTCTTCTTTAGCATGCGATTCCTCTGGTTCATAATTTTTCTGATACTACTTGTACGTAACACATTGGTTCTTCATAGCATTCCAGCTATTCAGTCCCTACTCTGAGGCACCGATTGGAATGAGCAGCGTGCATATTTAACGAAATAATGGCAGAGGAGTGTTCACGGCTGTCTGCGGCCTGGTCATTCCAGCTCTAGAACTTTGGATTGTTAGATCGACACCGTCGTTAAAAGTGACAAAAAGTGCAGTTTTTCATTTGATCGAATATTTTATATGATAACATTGCTTTTAATCGCTACATTCCTACTGACGTAGGACCTACGTTGATTTCAGTTAGGAAAACCACAAAGACAGTCTTCCTGAGAATCGCGTAGAGAAGCATGATACATAAGCTCGTAATAATAATAATAATAATAATAATAATAATAATAATAATAATAATAATAATAATAATAATAATAATAATAATAATAATAATGTCCAGCTCCACTGATGAATAATCAGCGTAGTGGCCTTCAGTTCAGAGGGCCTCGGGCTCGATTTACGGTCTGATCAGAGATTTTAACCACGTTTGATTAATTCCTGCGGGGGTTGAATGACAGTGGTCGTCGTAGTAAACATATTCACCTACAAACAAGCCCACCGAGTGGCCATGACGGTTAAATGTGTCAAGTATTTAATGGCCAACTCCGTGGTTCGCCGGTTTCAGTCTCATTGGAGGAAAATTATT